>NW_027266487.1:0-84191 GCF_046630445.1 Rutidosis leptorrhynchoides | reverse complement strand
CATCGATTGTATATATAAGTGGTGAGTAAAAAGACACACGCACGTGTGGTGTGATTCTAGTTCAAGAAGTTCATGCATACATACAAATCGGTACCACTCGCCCAATATACTTTCCCCACTCTATAGTATAATCTGACTATCGCCATCGCGTAGCCATTCTAGACTAAGACAAACACACGTGTGAGCATTTATGGCACCGATATCGATGATTCGCGTCGTTACCGATATCTATTCGAGAGCTAAAAAATAATGTGTATAGGTAATATGATGATTACTCTTCAAAAATAAAAATAAAAAATACTGATGATTATAGCTATTTTTTTTTTTTTTTCGTTTTTGAAATTAAAACATGGATTTAATATTGTGAACGATACCGACCGCCGGGTTATGAAAATTAACCCGTATATTACATTAAAATTACATGTATATATATATATATATGAACTGGCATTGGCAATTAAGAATTGAACGTGGCCTTGTGAACCCACACGAGTGGGTTGTCTGCTTTCTTCCCTATCCATATTTCAATGCACGAATTGACATTATGCTAAACAACGACTATAGTAGTATAGTGTATGTATATATATATATATATGTACATGAATGAATGAATCATATACAATACATTCATATATCTATTTGCATTTTGTCTTGCTGCAATGTTATTGATGATATATGTTAGATCGAATAGCACAAGTTTTATTAGAAGAGAGGAAAACTACCTCGCACTCCGAACTATAAATAAAAAAAATAACGGGCAAGACAGTTCTCCATTTTTTTACTCAATATAGACTGTAATCCAAAAATGGTCATTCTCAACATAAATAATACTATATATATCTTAAAATATATATTTTAAAATATATGATGTTTTGAGAATTGTTTTATGTTCAAATTTAAGACGGATGTAGTAATATAAAATCCACGTATCTCATAAGTATAAATTAAAGGTGTCCAAGATAGTACAATATCCATAAATTATATTTTTTTATTTTTAGATTCACCTAAATACATATATATTTAGTGAAAATTGTGACTAAATACATATCTATATGAATAAATTTAAAAGTGCAAAACATCGTCTATTTAAATACAAAAGGAGTATATATTACTATTTTCAAAATGGACCTATCAACTGTGAGAGTATATGCTAATAAAATAAGTTTATTGCTCTCTCTATCTAGAGATACATTCTTTTATAAAATTTTATTTCATCTTAAAATAAATAATTTTCGTATTTAATTTAAAAAAATATATATTAAATTTTTTTTTTAATTTATTCTTTATGTTAATAACTTAAAATATATATATATATATATATATTGACACGACGGGAATATTTTTTTTTGGAAAACTTTATGAATGTTCAATTTATGTAAATAAAATTGGAGAAGAAGACTGCAACTCCTTCGGTTCTAGTAAATATTAGTAATCCAGTGTGGTTCAATGATTTATCTACGAACAAGTTTTAATTAATCATTAGCTGGAAATTAAGGAATTTAAATATTTTACATGTACTTTATATATTATAATTCAGAGATGATGATGATGAAGAATTTATGATTAGCTGGAGATGTTATGTTTAAAAGGGACCCAAATAAATGGGCCATTTGATAGGCTGGACATTAATTATTGTAGACCCTAACCCAAAGACATTAGAGTGGATAAAAACGAGTAGCCAGTGGGCCCTTTGGACCCTTTTCTGTCTCTTGTCCGTTTTCGTTGCGTAAGAAAAGTAGTATAACTAAGCAAATTAATAATTCCGTCCAAATTAGATGCTAATATAAACATAATTTTTTGTCCCAAATTAAATACGAATTTTGACAAGTTTAAGGAACATTAATTATGTTTTTCCATTATACCCTCACCACTTTCACCATTTTCACCCTCATATCCCCATATACTCTCCTTATCAATTTCACCATCTACATCCACATATTCTTATGAAGATTTTTTAGTCCATACAATCATAATTTTTTTTGACAGTCCATACAATCACAATTATGTTGAAAAATAAACTAAAAAATATGTTTTATTGATTTGTGTAAAATTTCTTAAATTAACATTTAATTTGAGACGTACGGAGTAATTGAATATTTGCGAACGAAATTAGCACCAAAGAAGAGAATAAACTTCAAAATAAACCAAAGAAGAGAATAAAACATAACACGAGTTATGCTTCCTTAATAATAGAGTTGTTTGCTTCATTTTTTATAATAATTTTAAAGAGCATAGATATAACATTAAGCACATATAAAACAATTTCAAAAAATAAAAAAGCACATATAAATTATCAAATTATTAATTTCATATATTCAAATATATTATATATATTAACTTCGTATAAGTATTTGAAAATATATTATTTTGATTAAAATGTCAAATATAAATTTCACGAGATAACAATTATATGAGATTGAAAATTATATTGAATATATTATTGATATTCTTTTTATGACAAACATGGATTTCTATTAATCAATCCAATCCAAGAATGTGATATAAAAAAATCGGTAATTGACCTTGACCATTAGTATTGATACTTGATTAGTAATACACAAGAAATTTGATTTTGAGCCAAGGAAAAATAAATAAATAGAAATTATAAGGCAAAGGTTTGCACTCTTTTTTCGTTTTTGTTTCGACTTGTCTTGATTTGATTATGATTTTGAATGATTTGAGTGTGATTTTAGATTATTGAATGAATTAGTGGATGATTAATGTATGATTAAATATATATTATAATAATATGTAAAAGTATAATGTAGATAGATAGTTAATGCTCGATGTGTGGTTAAATATATGTTAAAAATTATAATGATAATAATATATAATTTATTTAATTATAATTAATTGATATTAGTTAAAATTTATTTTGAATTAAAATAAATCATAATGAATCAAAATGAATCAAATCAAGACAAAATATAAAAAAACGCAGGGCAGGTCATGAGTCATGACCAGACCAGATGCAATGAAAGCAACACTTAGGTAAACTTGTGGATCAAATTGAAAGTTTTGAAAGTTATAGGGGCATGTACTGTACACATACTTTGCCCATCACCCTGCAAATTAAAAGCCCATGTCGGGCGGGTCGATACATACACACACGTGGTTTGAATTGCCCACATAACTCTCATTTCAACAGAACGAACACCGTTGATCTAAAAGTCGGCATAACTGATCACGACCGTCCGTTAAAACTGAAAAAGTCATGTTCATCAACATGGGCAGTCAAGGATTTGTCCCCTGATGAATGTTTTGACAGCTTGCCTAAATTTTTCTGTTCCCTTAATTATGTGACGAACGCATTGGATTCCCTCTGTCTAAATATATACTGTATATTAATAATGCACAATTAAGATTATCTTTCTAATATTCCATATTGAATGAGAATAATAATAATAATAATAATAATGTAGGTTACAATATCCTATTCAATAACCAATCCTTGTATATGCATCAAAATAAATAAATAAATCCTGGTAGAGATGGAATTATAAACTAAGGCTAGTTTAATTAGGCTAGTTTAATTAGGTTAATTTATATGCCAACCATGAAAGTTGGGGATATTAAAAAAATTAGGTTAATTTATAATTAATATATAATAATAGAAAAAAAAAATCAAAATTTTATTTTTATTTACAAATAAATATATATTTCTTATTTATCTAATTAAAAATATTGAAATTACTTAATGATAATAATAGTGATCTCATTTTATTTTATTTATTTGTTTCCTACTGAACCCATGTTGGGGCATCTAAGTATATTATTTCTCCTTTCTATTACATTGACAAATTTGAGCTACTCTTTATCTATAAAACACCCACTAAAGTTTCCTAAACATTTACTACACACGTTTACACCATTTCACAATATACAAAACTATATATATATATATATATATATTGAGTACTAATTTGAGCTCGCAATATTAGAATATATATATATTCGATCGAAATCTGCACGAAGAAGAAATGGAGAAATGCTTTAAGGATAAAAAAGACGTTAACATGGAGGCAACTGAGCTCAGATTAGGGCTACCAGGATCATCTGAGGTAAAGAACAACAAAAGAGCATTGCCTGATATGAATATTATTCAAGACTCAAACTCCAAATTATGTGACCAAGAGACTTCCCCACCTTCCAAGTAAGCATATTAATCCTGATATATGAGTTAATTAATTAGTTAGCCTATAATCATGAAATTGTTTCACCGATCTGTATAGTTTGAATTCTTAATTATCAGAGATATTTCATCAGTGTCTCGAAAACAAATGTATTAGCTCCATAAATTCTACCTCAGTCCCTAATAAACTGAACTGTGACGCTATTTTATAAATTCTTAATTAGGAACACTATTTTATAAAGAGATTAATAAATCTGTCAAGAATCAAGATATATAGTACGTAATTTGGTTTAGAGATATCGTGATAAATTTTGAAGTAAACTAATGATGGGTTTATAATAATAATCTAGGGCACAAGTCGTGGGGTGGCCGCCGATCAGATCTTACCGGAAAAACAATCTACAAGCAAAGAAAAGCACGGATGGCGAAGGTGGAGGGATGTTTGTGAAAGTGAGCATGGATGGAGCTCCTTATCTTCGAAAAATTGACTTAAAAATGTACAAAGCTTATCCACAACTTCTTAAAGCCTTGCAAGATCTCTTCAATTTCAAAGCTGGTAAGCAAATTATTAACTTAATTATGGCAACATTACTTATTTAATTTTACTATATAGTATTTGATACGTATTTAATTAAAATTTTAACTGATTAATTTTATAATATAGGTGCGTTTTCAGAAAGAGAAGGATACAACGGATCAGAATTCGTACCTACTTATGAAGACAAAGATGGCGATTGGATGCTCCTTGGAGATGTTCCATGGGAGTAAGTTTCTATTCTATGATAAAATTATTTTATAATGGATTTATAATTAAAACTAGCTAGGTATAGTAATAATAGTGTAATAAGTAATTAGATAGAGCGCTACATATACATATATATAGTATTAAATTAAATTCCCTTTTCATATGATTTTGCAGGATGTTTATTACTTCATGCAAGAGGCTAAGGATCATGAAAGGATCAGAAGCTAGAGGCTTGGGTTGCGCTGTAAATTAATTAATCATCAAACAAAGCACTTAATTTGTATCTATCTATTTAATTATCATGTCTTTTAAAAATAGTATATATAACTGCCACATTATCGATTGGCAAGAAAATATGTAGTGTAAATTTTTTATTCTGTTTTTCCAAAAGAAAATGTATCAGGAAATCAATTCACTAGGATTAAGATCAGGGAAGAAAAATTAATTAATGTATAGCTCTATATATAATTTAGATGTTGTATTTCGAAATTTTGCTACTTTATTAAATTGTTTTTGACATCTCCAATTGTGTGGACTTGACAACAGCTCAACAAAAACTAACGTCGTTTGTGACATTAAAGCGTTAAAATGAAACTCATAACATCATCATGAAAGTTGTTCCAACTAACTGACTTTCGACAAATCAAATTATTGACAAAAAAGATATACAAACTTTTTGTTACTTTTGTTCATTTATATACTGTTCGAAAAATCAACAAAACAACACCATAGTTCCAAAAAAGAAAGAAGAAGAAGAAAGAGGTTAGAATAAAAGTATGTTTTTTTTCCAAAAGAATAAAATTAAAATTTAAAACGATTTCATCCTTAAAATTAAATCTTTTACAACAACTACTAGCATCAAATCAACAAAGCGAAATCGGAAATTCATCACATTTAAATTTATATGTCATGAACCATATTATATAATCATATATACAGATAATATAAAATTCGATATATAAAATGAATAGATTCTTAACATGATAATAATACGCATTGAATTAACAATATATACCATTTAATTTTCAGATAATCCTAACTTCATTGGATAAATTAATTGCTATTATGTCCATTGAGTATGAACAAAATCATAATCATGAGTAAAGTATCTATTGACTGATAAAAATTGATCTATTATAGAAAACATTACAAAGTACAAACACTGATTTTAGAAAATCTAAAAAGCTGTGAGGTCAGACGATCTCACTGCTCCTATACTGGCCCCGCCATGGCTGCTTTACTAGAGAAGTATCCTGATGAGAAATAAAACTTAAAAGTAACACAAGAAAACTACCGACCCAAAATCTTCAAAACTTTTATATCTTGTATGAATATGGTCTGACCAATCACGTCGGAACGGAACTTGCCGTAATCCCCGCACCGGCACCATCTCTCAACCCTTGAAGACACAAATGCAGCGTTCTTTGGACGGTGTCTGCGACTATTCTCAACTTCCCCTGAGTTATATCTCCGGTCGAAGATCCATTAACCTCCACAGTTCGTGCTACCCTTTGTTTACACTTCTCCCAATCATCAACCCTCAACCAGCAAGCTCGACCTCCATGGCTTGCTTCCATCCCAAGAAAGGAAACGTTAGGGTTTTCGCTGAAGGAATATCTCAAGCGGACGAAAACACAGTACGGCAACCATGCAGCACCGCCGGCAGCATTCATATGAGGTATGTGTGCAGGATCCAGCACGACAGTCAGTGCAAAATCGACGGAATTGTGGGGACGGTTATAGTGAATGTTACTTTTAGCTGAAGAGGAATTTGCGGAGCTCTCGTCCAAATTCAAACCTGAATGGTTTTCCAGACATAATTCGATTCGAGATTTCTGGGCAGGTGTCGTTACGTCTACGCCACCTTGTCCTTGTGTTAGTCCTTTCTTCCATGCGATCAGTTTTAAGAATTCTCTTAGGACTGAAATAGGTAAAGTGAGAAGGGTGATGAATGACGCAACACGAGAAGCATCATAAGGCTCTGACGCAACACGGCGACTGAAGTAGTCACAAATTTCATCTATTTCTGATTTCGTTAGTTCCTCTTGAGCTGCAGTAGAGTTGGGTTGCTGTTGTTGCTGCTGCTGTTGATGATGGAATCGTTTCACACTAAGAACTTGCAGGAGTAGCTGAACACGGTGGACGCTTACAGCAAAAACGTATCCCCTGAAGAAAGAGAACAAGATAATTTCAGTGACTTAACAACCAAGATAAAGCACACCCATGCATCTAGTTGCCAGAAAATGGCATAATAATAATAGTAATAAAAATGATATGTTTATGTCTTACCCAACAAAGAATCGCAAGGCTGGCTGCTCCTGGTCCAAATTTAACAAGGCGCCTTCATTATCTTTCAGGATCGACCCCAAGATGTCTTTCAGGAGATCAGGCAACTGAGCAAATAGCCAAAGAACTCCAAGATACTTGAGAATACCCCTTAAAACCTTTTTAAGAGCAACTAGAGGAACCCATCCACCACCGTACCCTCCATCGTCACCTAGACCGATGATAGCCGTATTTAGTTCTCCTCTCACCTGTGCCGGGAAACCACCAACGGGAGGTCTACGTACAGCTAAATTTGGTGATCCTGGAAGACCATTACCGACACGAGTCAAACCAGCTACCTGGTTAGCTGCTGTCCTCGGCATAGAAGCAGAGCTCGGAAGGTTGACTCTAGTTCCATTAGCATTGGACAGCTGTGCACCTGAACCTGTATTTGGATTATTTGCATTCGTCAGTCCCATTGCCTGTTGACCACCTGGGAAATTTGCATCTAATCCATTCAATTCTTGGGCTACGTGCTCCATAATGAATGGCCTAAATTGTGGGCACGGTAGGGAACCACCAACAGAGGGCCCACCCTTGGGTGGTGTAGCAGGTTGCAACCAAACCTGATCCCCAGCAAAACATCTCATATCAACAGCAAAGTGTTTACGATATATAATGCGTATCCAGTAGGGCCCGCGCAACACAACAGAAACATCAATGGGCAACAAGGAACTAGGAACGATACCGGGTCCCCCTCTCACCAGCGGAGCATTTATCAAATTAGGGCCAGCAATGGCAGCTGTTGATGCAGCAGCTGCCATTGTAGGGACGCCAGGAGCCGGACTGGCTCGTGCCGGCCGAGTTGCTGCTGCAAGAGCATGTAATGGTCCTGCTGTGAGGCGAATGCAGTCCAAAAGGGATGCAACTTCCCCTCCATTGATAAAATCTTCAAGAAACTGTTTAAAGCCGCAAACCCTCCACAAGTTAATGAATGCTTCATAAATATCTTAAACTAAGATAGATAACGATAGCAACAGAAGTAAGAAACAGAATTAAATGTAAGCAGAATGAAGAAACCTTGGTATGTGGCCAAAGCTGATCAGGACAGACGTGCATTGTGCAACCTTCTTTCTCGGATTCCCACTCCACAACAAAACGAGCTAACGGACCAGAACCAAAGCTGAACCACAAACTCATTAGTCCAACTGCCTCGATTTTAAATGCCTTCCTCATCTGTTCCGACAGCTTATCAGCAGCCTTAGCAGGAGTCTTCCCTCCCGATGGCACCTTTACATCAGAGGCAGCACTACATTCCTCTGGCTTTTCATCTGTTTTTACCCCAAGTAGTTTCCGCATTCCAAGAGCAAACATTCTTGCATTAGAAAGCCTTTGAATATCAGCAAGTAGATTTTTTATACTATCAGGCTCGACCGACTGATAACTAAGGATAACACCTTCCGGATCATATCGGATATGGGAGTCTAAGTTTGATATGTTAGCAATGGAAACACCCGAGCCCCATGGGGTCTTGCTGCTTCCCTTCTGAAGGTCCCAAAGATCCCGGAAATGCTGGTCCTTTATCTTAACATCCCAAGACATGCTTCCAGGTCTGCCCAGTCGTAAGCATAAATGCTGCCATGAATTACGTCTGGATCTGGAAAAGGGGAGAGGAAACCATATATTGATGTATGCATCTCTGGTACTCACTTCTTCAACATATGAAATGTCCAAGGCCTTCATCTGTCTAGTTAGTCTCGCGTGCTTGATACAAAGTGAACAATGTCTAACCACATGAAGTAGCGCAGAAACATAGATGCTACATGGCCCATTCCCTTTATTTTCTTCCAATATGAGATTCCCGTAGCTGTACCCTTCAGTGTTAGAAATCATATCAGCCTCTCTACATGCTTCTGATGAAGACTGTCCAAAAGGAGCTGATTTAGTGATTTTTCTTTTCTTGGCAAACTGGGAATCTGCTTCCAGATCTTCCAGTGCTGGAATATGCTTCAAAATATCTGAAATTGTATGCCTCTGTGAGCTTTTATCATGCCTAGAAACTACATCTCGTGAGGCGCTGTAGCTTGCATCACCTGGAGAAGACATTAAACATAAACAAGAATCACCATAAAGGAACTTAATAATACATGTATCCCATAACACGTAAATCTGGAAAGTATCTTACACAGGGGAGTTGAAGCCGGTGGGCTTAATACGGTGCTCTTGAGGGGTCCAGCTAGATGCCCAGTCAGTGAGCTTCTTGGCCCATTCGATTTTGCCGCTGGAGCAGGGACTCGAGACCCTGTCATAATTGGTGGAGATAATAATCTAGATGGCTTGCTAACTGATAATGGATCGTTGTCATCTAGAGACCCAGTCTTGATTGCATGTGGACATCCAAGTTCAAACACTTCATCAACGATGGATGAGAAGGTTGACGCAGGACATCCAGTAATCTGCATGTCATTCTTAATGCTGACTTCAGGAAGCACACCAATTTCCAAAGACTGATTCGGGACCCCAGTACTAGTCAAATGTGAAGAAATCTTCTCCGAGTCAAGTATGCTCATATTAAGCAAATCTCTGAAAACTTGCATCTGGCCAATATCGATTTCTATGTTGCGTAAAACTAGGTTCAAGTCATTTGGAAATTGAGCTGTCCCAGATGGATCTGGCTGAGTTGCAAGCAATTTAAACAGAGGTTTAAAATCTTTATCGAGTTGCATCAGAAGAAAATATGAGCTCCCACAATCTGGGAACCCCATTAACAACATTGCTGAGCCATTGGAAAGAGTCTTGGGTATTTTCACAGAGGCAGATACTTGTTCATGTACCTACAGAGTATGCAGCATCACACTCACAAATTCATATAAACTGATTGATGATGTATAACATATGACACTGATGATCTTTTTTTCTTTTAACCAAAACTGTGAAAAAGCACAAAATACTAACCTCAAGGCCCAAGAATCTGCCAATAGAAGCAAATAAATGCAATACACTCTTGCTTCTCAAGCTGGTGAAAACATCAGCAGCATTCCTACTTCCCTGATTCAAAGCCTCCTCACACTCTAACAATTCTGAAGGGGCAAGAATATTCTGGGTCGATTGGAGAAGAAAGCGACCATTCCTACAAGTAAAGATTTAACAGATTGATAAGTCAATGCAGATATGTGCATCAATCAGGCACTGGATGCACATACAGATTAACCAAAAGTAATGAAAGCAAAATATTGACAACTATTTGCATCTGAAGATAGAGACCTTATATTTATTCCAAGAGTAAAGTATGAGGAGCCATAGGCATGCACATATAGCACATCCTGCCCTTGAAATTCCGTGACTTGGGACTTGAGATCCGTCTGCACCCAGACATTCAGGGTAAAGGTGTTAGTATTTGAGATTTAGAGCATATCAGTCAAGCCTACAGGTTTGAATATTATGATAAGTGGCCATTGTATTTGTTAAATTTGCATTTCCCTTCACTGTTTGCAATAATATAACAAAACCCCTCGTCCATTCCCAGAATGTGGTGTTCATCACATTTCTGTTAGAAGGGGGAGAATGCAATTTCTCAAAATGCAGCAGGAATCATGCAAGTCAAACCTCCTATGCAATTACCTTCTATTGTGTATGATAAATTCAAGCAAAAAGACACAAAAAATTCTGATAGACCCTTGAACAGTATGACAACTGAAGATATTTTTATAAATCATAAAAATATAAATCAATTTCTAAGCAATATCAAAGAGACGCTTCTATGCACATCAGAGCCAACCCGAACATATTGCATCACTACAAGTTTGATTCAGGCCTCAGGGATATTATAGGTTAGAAAAATTAGCTCATACACCCCAAATTTGACATACAACCAACTTTAACACAAAAAAAGGCAAAGGTAGATAGCTCCACTTATTTTACTGTACTCTAAACACTATAGTCTAAAGAACAACTCCGATAACTCATTCTCTAGCCCCAAAATGTCCAAGTTCCTAATATCAATGCTCCAAATTTCATGACCTATTCTGTAGTAAACGCTCATCAATCGAATCGACTAGATTGTTCTCTTCAGTGATTTCTAAGTTTCTAGTAAACGACCAAAATAAGCCGAAAAAGAAAAAGGAAGTGGTATCGACAAGTGCAAACCTTTTTGTAGTCAGCACCAGGTGCATCCATGTGAGACTGAAGAAGGACCTCATTTGGAGCTCGACAAATATGAACATTTTTCTCCAGCTCCTTCTGGATTTCGAGCAGTCGTGTATACCTATTGCAACATATGGCTTTCAGAAGTAGACTCTCAACATCAATGCAGCTTAGGTCAAGAGAAAACTCGGCCTCCTGGCCCAATAATGGATCGATAGAAAATGTGCTGTGAATGCACTTTATTCGTAGATCCTGCCCTGGTTCAATTTTTACAAAAGGGCATGACCCAGCATCAGAGACGCCAGGGTTCTTATCAAGATCTAACCAATAGACAAGTTTCAATCCCGGTATCCGCAATCCAGCTGAATCAGTTTCACCGTCTTGATTCACCTGGGTAGAACTACAACTGCCATCAGATATGAGCTCAAATCGAATTGCATCTTTCCACCTCCCTTGTCGAAGTGCTTGTACTTGTCTAATGACAGTGTCCATGATGAGGGCAACACAGAGCTCATGAAGAACCAAGAACAGTGTCATGAAAGGATTCTCTGCAGCCGCCATTCTACGCTCTAAATCATCACCAAGGAGATGCCGCCGTGATTCTTCCAGCTTGACAGGTCCACTTTTCTCACCAACGAGCAGCTCCAAATGCAAAATCCTCCACATTGATAAGTGTCCTCGATAACCAAGAGTAACCAATACCTGAAATTCACCTTCCACTTTAAGCAATGCTGTACCCTCGGAAATATTCACCACAGACATCTCTTTGGGGCGTGAAATCTCAAGTAATTTGGATCGTAAAAGTATGTCAAGTTTCTTCAAAACTGGCTTCTGCTCAGTCTCATTTAACGTTCCCTGAGTACCTATATCTTCTATACATTTTGGTAAACGTTGATAGGATCCTGTTAGGAAAACTTCTAGAGCAGAAGGAACATCGTAAAAGGGAGCTCGAGCTTGCTGTAGCGCTTCATGCATGAAAAACAATGAATCTGCAGCCTGGGTGAAGCAGGCATCATGACTTGATAGAGTAGATACAAGCTGCTGACAGTATTGTAACAGCGGAACCTGTAGACAACAGCAGCACGTACAAAATGCATATGCTTCATCAGTTAATGATTTACATGATAGACGAAGAATATTGATGATGAGACTATCACTTTGACCAATTTATTTACCAAGAATACTTTTACCATTTACTTTGACGATTTCTTCTAATCTTTAAGTTCAACTCAATATATGATGTTACACAAATTAAGCTGACCAATTTATTTAACTTTGACCAATTTATTTACCAAGCTGATCAAACAACAGTCGAGAAATGGCAGGAAATACATCTGGATATTTCAAAGTGTTCTTGCAAGATGAAAGTCGAGTGATTATCGTGTAATTTTACAATCTGTACCAGATTTTAGAGAGCAAAAAGTGTGGGTATAAGAAAGCTGCTTCGGATCAGTTTTGTGTTATTAAATGGTCACTTAGATATCTCAATTATGCTGTCTTTGTTAGGTAAGAAAACTGCAAACCAACAACACGGATACTAAAAACTAGCAACCCGAGACTAGCCATAGCAAAACCCGCTTCAATCTTTTCTTCCTAAATTCACAGTTTCAATACCAGAACTTAGCTACCGGCCTACATTAGCACTTTAAAAAAAAAAAAAAAAAACCTTTCCAGAACCTAAGGATATCTATGAAAGCTTCAAAAGTAATTCAAGTAATCTGAAGCAGCATAAACATTACAAATTTCCAAGCTGAAAACAAAAGAAAATCTTTTGACAGCGAGAGAGAGAAAGCAGCTTAATTACTCACATGTCGGCACCATTTGGCAACCACATAGGCACGAAGCATGCGCTGTTGGGTCCTGTTAATAAACTTTAAGAGGCCAAGCTTCCTATCAGCATCTGAGAGCTCCGGGGATTTGGATTTATGCACGAGCTCTTTTATATTCAAGAAAGAATCCTCTGCTAACCGAGATATCAAAGTGGACAAGTCGACCGTCTGCTGCCCTAATTCGGAAGCCATTGTTGGTGATTGGGTGCAATAAATTTGTGATTTTTCCTTGAAATTTCGTTATCTGAGTGGCGAAGCAATGTTCATCGAGAAATTAAGGTTTTTTCTTCTTTCCCCCTCTCTCCTCCTCCGCATGTAAACAGACAGTGTCTCAGAGAGAGAGAGAGAGAGAGAGTGTCTGCTGCGAGAGGAAGAAATTCAACAATTGTGACTGAATACGCTTGTTTGACACTGTTCGATGGATGGATGTGTTTAGTTTTTGGATTTATTTATCGAAACCTGGTTGGCGTTTCTTACTTTTATTTATAAACAGAGAGTGTATTTTTATAAAGGCAGGTCCTTCAATTCTTAACAGGAAACAAAAAAGGTCCTTGAATTCTTAACTGGGAACGAAAAGGTCCTTCAATTTTAAAATTATATTATTTGACTCCTTCGTGAAAGCCCTTCAGAGTTGTAGTATAATCATGACATTCTCTTTTTTCGCAACTGCCTGCAATGTACGGTATGTACCGTTCCCTCAGAAAAGAAAACTTGTCATTACAATATAACACCACTCATCATCTACATACATACTCTCAAACATCATTGATCTACAATACATACATAAAATAGAAGAAGAAAAATACAACTATTTGGCACAACATTTTTTCTTTTTCTTTTTCAGACATTTAAATAGTAATCCATGAGATTGATCTACTAATCTCATACGCTTTTGTCAACGTTGGCATCTTGTTTCTTCTCTTGGCTGACTGCTGTGAGTTGTTCCTCTTGAGACGTAGGAGGAGAATTGGAATCTTTCTTCAGCTCAGTCTCAAACTCTTTGGCTGCCTGCAAAATTTTATAGCCAATCAATAAACAATACTCCGAAAGGAGTTTCAGCAAAGGAAATAGTAATTCTGAAAGCAATTAAGCATGTCGTCAGTGTAACGATGGGGCAAGTAATCAAATTTATGATCATTTTCCTGCAGTCTTGCTTTGGTCTGCTTATTTATGATCAACATCAACTTCTAGGACTCGCTCAATCTCAGGCCTTGGCGGTTTTGCATTCAATGTTTATAAAAAAATTAGAGTTTTTTTTTCCCAATACAAGGAAGTTAGAACCAGAAAGTATTGAACTTGTTCGAGTACAAGGTGCCCTTTTCAGTTTTCAAAGGTTAACTCAGAACAGAGACAGCTAACAGGGAAAAGTATCGGTCTCGAAGGATGGTACAATCTAAAGTCTCAAATACTAACACTAAATTCTTAAAAGAAAACAATATACTTAGACATGCTTCCACACAATTGAAATACAACAAATAAACTAATTACATCATGTAAAAGCCTTGATAATCAGCACACAAGCTCAAAAAAGCTTCACCAAACTGAAATATTAATGTTCACCAACTGAAAAATCATTGAGCAAGCCTAATAGGTATACAGAGCCCTGCACCCAATTGAATCTCAGCTATTTTGGACAAATTTCAGCGAAAAAAGTGATGTAAAATAAAATTCATGGCCCGAATGAGATTTTTCAATTAGGTCTAAAGTTTCCTCGCTATCTAATCACATCAGATGAATATAGAATCAACAATAAAACATAAAAAGTTGGATGCTTTGCGTATTCTTCAGAGAAAGTAAACATAACCCAGGTGAAAACTAACCTCTTGAAAGCTCTTGACGGTCTTCCCAATGCTCCGGCCAACTTCCGGCAATTTCTTGGGCCCAAAAACGAGAGCAGCGACACCAGCAATAACAACAAGCTCAGGAACACCTAGACCAAAGATAGCATTACAAGTGAAACGCTTTCTAACAGGTTCAGTTCTTCTCGAACGCAAAGCAATAGAGCTTTGTTGTTGGGTCTTGAATTGGCAGGAGAAAAAATTGGAGTGGGATGAAGAAAGTGGAAGTTGTCTTGAGAAAGAGCAAGTTAGAGATGAGGAGATCTCCATGGATGGGTGTGTTTGATGGAGGGTTTGGGTTTTGGATGATGAAGACGAAATTAATGGATAAACACACACACGAATCACCAGCACAAATGGGAAATAGCTGAGGTTACAATTCCCAGATTTTATGTTTTGGTGGGCTGCTTCAATTGGGCCTTTGAGATATTATTGTCAGAAAAATTAAATTAAATTAAACAACCGTCTCCATCGATTGATGATTTAATTAAAATATCATAATTTAATTAAAAAAATATATTAAAATTAATTTTATGAACAAGATAATAATTGATAAAGACATCATATATAATTTAAAAAATATTTTTATTTATAAAATATTCTCATTTATTTTATTAATTATTATATAATAACCTTAAAATCAAAACAATGAAACATAGAGGAAAGGATTTAATAAATAAAAATTAGTTTGGGTCATTTGTGATTTGAAATAAAGTGCCTGCCAATCTCTGTAAATGCCACACCAACACCAGAACAGTTTTAAGTACAGTAGTGTAATTTGGCACATGATCTTTTTTAACGGTATTCGAATTGAGGTCTCGGATGCCACACATTAAAGTTTGAGGGTATAAATGATAAGTTTACATAAAATAAGGATGAAGGATGTAATAATGTAAAATTGATTGAACACTTGTTCCTAAATCGAAGTCTCGCCGCCCAAACTCGCTTGTCCTCACCTCAACACTTTCTTACCTTTGTAATCAACCAAACCACTCAATCCAATCCAAGTTTTTGCCAACTGGGTTTCAAAACAAAACTTAGTCTTCGATTGTATCCCATTTTTCTCCAGCGTAAGATTCGTGTTGTATTCCCATTTTTCTCATTCCGTCTTCTTAAAACCAATCCCCAAAATTTGAAATATGAAAACTTTCCCAAATTTACTGTCGCAATCTTCAATACGATTCATACGAACATTAATCATTTCAACTCTTGTGTCTGAATCTTATACGTTGCAGAAGCAGAATGAGACAGAGACAACAATATGATTTTGATTCTTCATCATCATCAGCTAGCAAAATTCAAAACCCAACATCATATGGAAAAGAAAACAAGTCCGATCAAAGCTCGAATCTTTTTCCTCAGCAACCAAGAAAATATTCGCATTTTGTTTGGCTTTTCGAGCAGCAAACGCATTACTGATCCAAACTTACTTCAACCCAGATGAGCATTGGCAAGCTCTTAAAGTTGCCCATCGTATAGTCTTCGGGTAAGCCTCTGTTTCTTCTTTTTATCCATGCATAATTCTATTGAAATTCACTTTGTTTTCCAAGTAGTGAAAAGGTGTTTTTCTTTGTGAGCTGAAACTGATGGTGACATTGAAATTGGTATATCAGTTATGGTCATTTGACATGGGAGTGGAAAAAGGGGATAAGAAGCTACTTGCATCCTATGATATTTGTTTTGCTTTATAAAGTCCTTGTCTTTTTAGGTCTTGACACGCCTTGGTTCATGGTAACTATTCTAACTATTTTACTGTGATTATATGTTTTGTATTTTTATAACTTAGTTCCACATGAACTTGCGTATGAAGTTAACAGGCTTGAACAATGTGTAAGTATGGTTAGTCAGTGATTTATGCTTCATCTTTAAATTACTATGTCGCCAAGGTTATGCATAATGGTTACGTAAATAGATATATAGTAAGATGGCTGTATGTATGATTGGATTCTGGTTAAATGGCTAGTTTTTACGGAAAACTAAGAAATTGCGAACTTTGTATAACACTGATGGAGTTTTTCCTTTCTTACCTCTTATTAATAAATGTTCCAACAAGCATGGTTATTAAAAAATTATAGTAATCTACTTTTTTTAATTTGGGGCAGATGAAGGCTCCAAGGCTGTTACAGTCTGTATTTGCTGCAGTGGGCGACTTATACTTGTACAAACTTTCTCATGCCCTCTTTGGTAATCATGTTGCAAAATGGGCGGTAAGCTTATGCCAATTTCCTTCGTGTTTGGATCAGAATTTCTTTTTATGTTTTTTTTGGAGGTCAATTTGATATACTGAATGTATCGTTATGGTTCATGAGCTTTATCACGCAAACCTCTTCTAATTCTCTTTGATATCTGACTTCCACATTTAATCTGTCGCAGCTATTTTCTCAATTGGCAAATTGGTTCATGTTATTTTGTATCACACGTACCTTTTCCAATTCTTTGGAGACTGTTCTCACCCTTGTTGGCCTATACTACTGGCCGTGCATGAGAATTTCTTCAAGTGAAGTTCCCTCGAGGAGGTGGGGCTTGGTTGTTGCAGCATTAGCTTGTGGAATGCGTCCAACGAGTGCTATCACATGGGTCTATGTGGGCCTACTTGAGCTGTTCTTGTCCAGAGATCATTTGAAATTTATTCTTCTTGAGGTGGTCCCGATTGGGTAGGTATTGCTTGATCTTACTTTGTCTGATAGCTTAAAGGTTATCACTCTTTCGATGTCATCCTCGGAAAAAAAATTGAATGTTTTGGCCCTTGGTCCTTTTATTCTGTAAAGTAATTAATGTTTTATTTAATCCAGGTTAGAAAATTAGAATTACAATTTGCATATGAACTCAATTATGGCCTGGGTTGAACTTGAACCTTGATGGGTCAGGGAAATTTGATTCTAGCCACTATATGTATATGATCTTGTGTCCTTAGATACAAACTTGTTATATTATGTTGGCATATTATAACTGAGACGCTTATTTTCAGGGGGCTGGTGTTTGCTCTAATATGTTTAGCGGACCGTTGGATGTACGGATCATGGATCTTGGTGCCACTTAATTTTCTGAAGTTCAATTTTATTTCATCTGGAGGAGATTATTATGGAACTCACAAGTGGCATTGGTACTTCACCCAGGGATTTTCTGTCATGCTTTTTACTTTCGTGCCATTTTGCATTGCGGGCATCATGAAGTCTAAATGTTGGAAGCTTTCTGGCCTTATTGCATGGGTTTTAGGACTTTATAGTATTCTTGGTCATAAGGAATTTAGGTACTCTTTCTTGTGTATCATTTTGTGGCTACCGTTTTTTCTTAGCATATGATATAATTTTCTCTAATTAGAGTATTGGATACAGGTTTGTCCTTCCCGTGCTTCCAATAGCTTTGATATTCTCTGGATATTCACTGGCTGTTTTCCAAGGTCTTAATACTAGAGGAAATAAATCTTCAAGCCGTCGTGTCAAATGGCCTTCACAGTTAAAAGTTGCCATCTTCTTTTTACTTGTCACCAATATTCCGATGGCCTTATATATGAGTTTGGTTCACCAGGTGAATCGACTACCTTTTCAATCACTTCATAAATGGATGTTACATGCTCTTGTGTTTCTGTATCTCTTTAAAACTATAATATGCATTCTGATTTGATTTAGTTTAGTATTTAGTGAACCAATGTTTTCTGTTTAACCGGCTGAGTTTTTTTTATCTTCCTTTCAATGCCTTTAACTTTTACATTAAAATTGCCAGAGAAATCTACAAAAGTTCCTTCTTTTATATTTCTTTATGGAGAGTTATATTTCGAAATCAAATTTAATTGTTTTTTCCCCGTCATGGATAGAGAGAAACTGAGGATGTTATGAACTATTTATCTGAAGAAGCTCGAAATGACAAGGTGAAAAGTATTTTATTTTTAATGCCGTGCCACGCTACTCCTTACTACTCTAGTTTGCATCAAAATTTGCCGATGACATTTTTGGGTTGCTCTCCAAGGTTAGTATTCTGTCTCTTCAATTGGGTCATTTCATCTACTTTCTTCCTTCCCTCTCCTTTCGTACAAGCTTGATTAGAATTTTATTGTGTTTTGTGGATATTTTGTGGCTCAGTGAAGAGAAAGGAATTCTGGATGAGTCAGACCGGTTCATGGTGGACCCTAATGGTTTTGTGTCCGCACTTGCGAAAAACTGGTCTATTCCGAGCCACGTTGTCTTGTTCGAATCGGAGGAAATACCTATAAGAGATTTCTTCTTTCACATTCTTTCAGAGAGGTGCATCCAAGACGTTGATCCTTAGTTATAACATCTTTTTGTCATATTTTGATACTTTTCCATGCTTGTGCTAATTTACATTCTAACATTGGCAGGTTAAAATATTTTTCCATTCTATCGTGATCTTCAAGGATCGGTGGTCGTATATGCTTCGAATAACCTGTGACAGTTCAGAGCAGCACCCTCCCTGTTGTAATCTTACATTTTGCTTTTATTCTGAGTATTCTTTTTGTACATTTCTTGAGGATATAATGGATCTAGCAACAGTGGTAAGTAGTTCAATGTTAATTTATGCCTTGTGAAATTCTAATATAGTTTTTTTATGAGCAGATTTTAGGCTATTCTGTATTCCTCTGAACAATCTCTTAATTATTGGAAAACGAAGTTTCAGCAAAAATAAGTATATTCATTCCTTCTTTCTCGACTCATCTTTGAAGCACCATGCATAAGGAAAGTAGCAACATGTGAGTGCTTGCTTTAAATTTAGAGGTGAGTAAACATTTTGTATAATCCGTCCCTTATCCATTGAACCAAACGAGCCCTAATCTGCTAAACGTTTGTGGGAGAATTATTATGTAAGTACTAAATTATCCGCTAAATATAAATGAGAAATAGTTCCATCTTCCCTAGTAGGATAATGCTTGGGTGATGGGTAGTTTTACCCATGGAATAGATTTTCTACTGTTCATTAAAGCTTTTACGTATTGAGGCATGGTTCGTACATGTATCCCATGATCGAAACGACACGAACTGAGGATGAAAATGCAATAATGGAGATATTTTGCTAGTTAGGACAGGAGATTCTTTGTCTGCATTTCCTTAGGGTTTTTTAATCCATCATTTCAAACACCTACGCTACTGCCGATGTAATATGAAGAGTGACATTTCCCATGGTCCATGTATCATGCAGTCAACACTATCAACCTGAAATTTTACAGAAAGAATGGATTTTTATTTTTTGGAAGTTGGCCTACTTACTTTGTCTCTTTCTTTGTCACATTCTTAGGACTTCCTTTTGACAATTCACTTGAGTTGCATTTAATGTTATTTTTTGCCCATGAATGGGTGAATGATTGACTGCACATAATTTAGCTTATCCAGATTCTGAATATGCTGTCCACTGTAATTACCAGCCAGCTACTGCCAGGTTTTATTGAGCTACCGTGATCAAGCCTCTTGGTCATTGTCATCAATTTCTTGTTTCAGACAAAATTTAGACCCACCATTACTTTATCAAACGTTTATATAAAGGAAAAACTAAACGGTCGGTCTTCATGTTTGATTTTTAACACTACATTATTTTTTATATTTTATTTTGGATCCTGACGTTTGATATTTTATCTCTGTCTTTAGTCTCTCACGACTAATATCCGTAAAAAAATGCACACGTGTCCAATATATCCAATGAAATCATGTCGGACCACGTAGGAGGTGAAGCTTTGTAAATGCCACATGATCATTTTAACGGAATTCAAATTGAGGACTCGGATGACATAAAAGTTTGAGGGTATAAATGATAAAGTTTACATAATATAAGGATGACGGATGTAATAAGGTAAAATTGATTGTTCCTAATCCGAAGTCTCGCCGCCGGCGTGTCTCATGATTCATGTCATGAGCTCGCTCCCTAGAGTCAGGTGGTGCCCAATCCCATCACTCTTAAACCTGAAACCTCTAGCAACTCAAAACCTCAAACAAATCCATGCTCAAGTCATCATCAATGGCCTCCAAACACCTTCTCTGATAGCCAAATTAGTTGAACAATACTGTGCTTCATCACAGAACACGCACTATGCTCACTTACTATTCACTCACTTGGACGACCCAAACTCGTTTGTCTTCAACACTTTCTTACGTTGTACTCAACCAAACCACTCAATCCAAGTTTTTGCCCACTGGGTTTCAAATAGACCTTAGTTTTCGATGATCATACATACATTTTTGTCCTTGGTGCCCGTGCTCGGACCCCTTCACGGTCAACATTATCCACAGGGAAACAAATACATGTACGGATACTTAAATATGGGTTCGTGTCAAATTTATCAGTGCAGACCACATTGATCCATTTCTGTGCAAGTAACAAGGAAACTAAAGCCGCTCGAAGGGTGTTTGATGAAATGCCTGTGAAGAGTAATGTCACGTGGAACGCTATGATTTCAGGTTACTGTTCGCAGCGTGAGAAAGCAAAAGAGTGTGCCTTTAACTGGTTGTTGTTATTTAGGGACAGGCTGAGAGATGGGTGTGGGACCTTGAAATTGACACATATTACGTTGGTTGTCATTCTCTCGGCTGTTTCGAAATTGGGTGTAATTGAAACTGGAGCTTGGGTTCATGGTTATATAGAGAAGACAATTTACATGCCTGAAAATGATGTGTATATAGGCACTGGTCTTGTTGATATATACTGGAAATGTGGGTTTATCACCACTGCATACCCAATTTTTTCTCGAATGAGAGTTAAAAATGTGTTAACTTGGACAGCAATGGTAACTGGGCTAGCTTTTCACGGACGAGGAAAAGAAGCATTGGAACTTTTGGATAAAATGGTTGTTTGTGGTGTCAAACCAAATGCAATGACATTCACTAGCTTGTTTTCAGCTTGCTGCCATGGAGGACTCATCAGAGATGGGCTTTGGTTGCTTTCCAAATGGAGACGAATTTTGGTGTGGTTCCTCAGATACAACACTATGGTTGCATTGTTGATCTTCTAGGCAGAGCAGGGCATTTGGAAGAAGCATATGAGATCATCAAAGAGATTTCGATTCAAGCTGATGACATCATATGGAGGAGTTTGTTAAGTTCCTGTAAGCTTCATGGGAACGTTAAGATGGCGGAGAAAGTGGCAAAGATTCTACTCGGGCTAAAGCCAAAGGACCTTTCAGATGAGGAAAGTGAAGACTACATAGCTCTATCCAATATTTAACAGACATTGACTCGATCCAGATTAGGAAAATTAAAGAGATTGACTCAAAATCCAAACTCCTTGCTTGTGAGAGCTTTGGAGGAAAAATATATCCCACATTGTCACTTCTTAGAAGCGAACTTAGGCTCCAATCCTTCTTACACTTGGAGGACTGTCTTAGGAGGGCTAGCTGTTTTTCTTGGTGGTGGAAGTTGGCGAATAGGTAATGGTAGATCGGTTTTGTTATCGGCAGATTGGATTCGGGGGAGAAGGCTCTCAGATCTCGAGATTTCTTGCTTATCAGAGCAAGGCATTTTCAAGGTCTCTCAATTTCTGGAAAATGGCGAATGAAATATGAGAAAAATTTCTGCTTGTCAAGGGAATGAAATCGCTCGTGAAATTAGCTTTGTTTCAAATTCCAATGCTCTCAAACTAAGATGATCTCTTTGTGTGGAAAGGCACGAAAAACAATGTGTACATGGTCCGTAGCTGCTCTTACGTCGCTTATGTACCAAGACCTTCAAACCGGCCTTTTTTACAGGACTGCTCCTGGGGAACTTTGGTCAATCATCTGGAATTTATCTGTCATGCCAAAAATTAAGTTGTTTCTTTGGCGTGTGGGGCATCTCAGTCTTGCCACAAAGGATACCTTGAACAAACGTGGAATACAGATCTACGTTGCCCGATATGTTCTTACTCTCCAGAATCTCATGCTCATTTATTCCTAAGCTGTCCCTGGGATTCCAGAATTTGGAGACTGGTTTTTCCTGATCTCAATGTTTTAGCTTGGAGTAATAAATTCTTGTTTGACTGGTTTCTGAGAATGTATAAAATCCTAGACTCTAGAAAATGGAATTTGTTGAATTTAGCCTTATGGATTATATGGAAAAACCGAAATGGTGTTTGGGCCAACAAGTCTTGTATGCTTCCCTCTGCTGCAACTTTTAACGGTCAAGCGTCTCTTAGTTGATTGCCTGGGCGAAGAATCTGAAGCTCGCCCCAGAATTCGGTCGATTACAATCTCTTGCTAGCAGTTTCAATTCCTGCACTTTTGCTTTTGTTAGAAGAGAAGGCAATCAACTTGCCCATTCTATTACTCGTTTAAAGCGGAATGGGCAGGGAAGATTACCTCCCTCTCTCTTTCGTGTAGCCAAGAATGACTTGCGATAAAATACCATATTCCATTAAACAAAAGTTGGTTTCATATTTTCTACTTATTACAGTAGAGCTTATTCTCAAAAAAAAAAATAATAATAATAAATAAAATAAAATATTAGAGTAGAGTAGAGCTGGGCAGAGACTAGAGAGCTATGCTGAAGCTCAAAAATCTTCCCCTTTATTCAGTTTGTATATTCCAACTCATTTACTGGCAAATTCCAATTACCTGAATATAATTTGTACAAATAAGATAAATATTTTAAATACTAATGATGTGTCATGTGTGCAGTCAATGCTCGAATACTAGAGTGTCCGGCTTTTACTTCTAAGTTAGAGAATGCTTCATACATCACCAGCTATTTTCTTTCCTCTCGAAATATTGAGCCCTAGTTTATTTAGATACTGAACAGATAATAAATAGCCCGACAAAAAAATGATAAGATACTATAAACAGGGAGTAGCCAAGATGGCAATTTTGTTCATTAGTTGTTCAATCTTAACAAACATGACTCGATCAATCAAGTTTTAAAGATTAACAGCATCATTTATTTTTACAATGCAGTTCAAAGAATTCGAGTACAATCCTGATATATTTATAATCACTACTGCTCTCCATTTGACTGAGAATCCACATCACCTCGGATGCGCTTCTGAAGATGTTCCAAGCTAGCTACTCGCTGCAAGGAAGCTGTTCTTCCCATCTTATTCCCTCCGGTAGAATTTGGCTGCCCGGCAGTTTCGACTGAGGAAATATCAGTCAAATTATCAGTGCTTGCCAATGCTTTAGGCGGAGGAATGGGGTTATTTGCAGCGGGCTGGTAGAAATGATGTGCTGACTCATCTTGGACGGGAACTGCACCATCGGCTGAAGTCACTGGACTTTCATTGAATGATGAAATGCCCAGGTTGGACATATCTGGCATGGAATGAAGTAGAGGATTCAAGCCAGTCATTCTTTTCACTGTCTCTTCAGCCATTTTCACCTGGAAGTTTATAATCCAGAGAAGTGTTAATTGAAAATGTCTATTCGTTTTGTTGAAAAAATAAAGGTAATGAAATCATTTAATGATAGTTCAAATCGGTTTGCAATACAAACATATCATACCTTGGCTCTCAATGTTTCGACATCAGCTTTCAAGACTCTATTGTCAACAGCTGCTTCATTGTACTTTTGGCTAATGTCAGTAAGGCGAGTCAAAAGAGATGAATTTTCAACTCTTAATTGAGATACCTACAGGGGAAAAAGAAAGAAAAATGAATCTAAATGCCTTAGAGAAAGGCGTTAGAGAAGAGAAGAGCCAGCCCAGTACACAGGCAAGAGAGTAACACCTGAGTCTCTAGCTCAGTCAAATGAGCTTGCTTTCTTCTTCTAGATCGTCTAGCTGACTCCCTGTTGGAAAGCATCCTGGAGAAAAATACATGAACTGTTGAATGCATGAACTTGGATGGCGAAGTGTTGACTGGTAATAAAATTCGAACATCAAGCACAAATTGCCAAATTGAAACAAAAAAATAACTAGTTTTAGGCTATCTTTTGCAGTACCCTGCTCTGAATCAGTGAGATTGATTAGGAAAACTATTTCAAAAACCTATTTCCTGATAAATTTGTTTCAATACCCCACATGATCCAGTAAGGCTAAAGTGTGTTGTGTGGACGTTAATTGCACAAGTGCTAACTCTTGGTTAGCACAAATTATCAAATGCAAAGTTAGATGAAGACCAAGTTTCTGCAATACAAAGAACTGGCAAAATTAACTTTAGCAAGAACAAAATTTTCAACTCCGCAACTAGAATAATAAAGATGAGAAATACCTCCTGACACGCTTTGCATCAGAAGGGTCCATGTTTTCAGTATTCTCGTTTTCTCCTTCAACGTCATCATCATCGGATTGTTCACCTGATGACCCACTTGTTGTGTGCTTCACAAGCAATGACACCTTTGATGGTTTTTCTAACGATTGATATTCCAAGTTGTTGGTTAGCAACTTAGCATAGACCTCTAGAACGACGATATAATTCTAAACATACACAGAACACTGGAAAGACCATATCAAGTAGATGCAGAAGGTAACTAGTAGATCCAAAAACAGTGAATAAGAAAAGGGGTAATAATAGTATGGAGTTCAGCGAACTATAACTTATTTCAAAGAGAAAACCAGTAAGATTATGTAACATTCAGGTTTTTCTAAATACGATTGTATATATTCAGTGTCCAAACCTTTGGAAGGAGCCTGAGTTCCCAAGTGCGGTGCATTTGAAGCATGTACACCATTTTCAGCTGAAATAGCAGAATCTTGAGTTTTTACAAAAGAAGCCTATTGACATGAAAGACATTAAGTTAAAATTTTGGCTTGACAAGAATGAAGCGGGTAGTACGTGGAGAGGATAAAATGCAGCGGGCAGGGCAACAAAAAGCAAGACATGGAAAGACCAAAAGATCCATTGACAATAAATAGTCCAGCATGATTGAATCAAGCCTTGCATTACGATGTATCAAAAAGATCATCTATCTTCTTACATCACCAGATATGAAATACCCAGAAAGATAAAAATGAAAACCAAACAAACTAATACATGGGCATTCTCATACACGCTTACATGCTGAAAACAAACAGCTAGAAAGAGTCAACGGGCAAATCAAAATCCCTATGTATTGTAGACATACAGTAATATTCAGCTTAAATGAGCTAACTTTTTCTCAACCCATCGATCTAAAACCCCTAAGATATATATATATATATATATATAAGTATAAACGATTAAACACAGACAAATTTTGACGAGTGAATTTTTCTCATCTTTTTCAGTATTTACCCTTTGTAAAGCAACAGCAGCACAAGCCAAAGCCAGCTTGCTCTTGAGAAACGCCTGGTACTCGTCCGGGTCTACCGGAGGAAGATCATTCCCACCGGCACTACCATTTAACGGCGGCGTTTTACCGTCTTCTTCGTTATTTGAGGTACATCTGTCGTTGTTCTTAAGCTCGACGACGTCGTCATTTTTTTTGTCATCGTCTTTCACGGCCGGAGACGATTTCGGAGACTCGACGGTGGAGGAGGAGGCTTCCTGTAGGAAGCGTTGAAAAGCCCACTCGGATGAGCTCCGGTACATCGTCGACGAGTCGTCCGGTCGAGAGACGGTGGTGGACGCCGTATGCGACCAGAAAGAATCGGGGATTTCTTCGACGGAGAAAACTCTCTGCATAATTTAGTTTCCTGTCACATAAAAATCACTTCTTCTTTTTTTGTGTGTGAATCAGATTGGTCTGACTGTTTATATGCTGATTTCAGTCATAGGGTTAGTTTGGGTATTATTGTATTATAGAGTGCATGCACGTTTATCCTCTTTTTAGTAATTTTAATGTAAAGTAATTTTTTAAATAAACAAATTCATTTAACGACCGATTAATTAATGATGCAAATACATGCATTGTTTCCTCTCTTTTTATTTGATCAATAATCATAATTTATAAGTCAAAATGCTTATCCTTAAGCAATCAATTTCTTCTTTATCTTGGGTAATATTCCTTAGTTATTGGTAATATTAATCTCATCCCAATTTTATATTTTTGTAATAATATAAAAAAATTGGGTTACGTTATGTTTTTTCCCTAGTCCCAACTACTAGTATGTGCCAAATAAGAAATACATGGTCAATGCAATAATTTAGGCACATTTTATATGTAATTTACTCTAAGAACCTTATCTTTGACCTTGCTTGCGTTTAATATTCAAAACCTAAACAGTAGATAAATAAATTGAAATTTATCATCAAAAAATAAATAAATTGAAATTATCCATTAAAACAAATTAGTACAAATCAAACTCATGTTATCCATTTGTCTTAATTCTAAAACATGCTGACTTCCAAGAAAAAAATAAATAAATCTAAAACATGCTACTGCGTATTACACCAAGTAACCTTTTATTTTATTTTTTCAAAAAAAAATTGTAATTTTGATTGGATAGGAAGAGGAGAATTTTGTTTAAAGGAGACAGGAGGAGAAAGTGGTGGCTTGAAATGGTTGGGCTGGCTGCTCCCTCCGATGATATGTGATGTGGCGGCGGCTCTCGTTCAATCATTCTGGATAAAATAATAGTACCACACATGTTGTCCACTGATGGGCCCCCAAAAGGTATCCTTTGGGCCCACTGCTTTCTGCCTTTAAAGCCACTCGTACAAAAGTTTTTGTTTGTTTGTTTCAATATTTCCCGACTCTCATTCCCTTGTGAAATTTAAGAGTTATTTTCACGGGGGGTCGATACCAAAAAATTATGTGATCATCAATAAAAAATAATCCACATAAAATAAATTATCAACAATTAATATATAATAAGAAATTTAGCGATAATATAATAAAAGATAATCATAAATATTTAAGTAAGATGATCTACAGTTCGCACCAACGCGATTTCATGTTTTGAAATCGCTACATAATCAATTTATTGTCAATCTTATCGAGAATATCCTTTTTCGATATAAGTAACTAATAAATCATTCATCCATGCATCTCCCATCCGATTGTGTAGCTGATTTTTCACAATTTTTATAGCAGAAGATGTTCTCTCCACTGTTGCTGTTGCAACTGGCAAAATCAATGCTAACTTCACAAGCTGATAAACCAATGGATAGACAATACTCCTTCCGGTTTCAACCAATTTCTCAGAAAGATCGCTAATTCCTTTCAAGCTTGAAAATTCATCATTGTCCCTCATATCAATAATGTAAGTCTCAAGTTGATTATCAAATATTATCAAATCAGTTCTTGAAAATTCACATGGATAAAATTTAGCAAATTGAATTAGCTTGTCCTTTTCAAAAGCAGAAAATGAGTTGTGCTGGTTTAAGCAAGCCATACAACGAAGTAACTCAGTATTTACCTCACCGAAGCGATCATTAAGCTCCTGAAGTTGCATATCTATAACAGCATAGAACAACTCAACGCGATAGTGATGCAAGTTTGTGACATTTGGAGCTTTACGTCACGACCGACCTTTATGCAAAACAAACTCATCCATATTGGGAACACTAATATCATGCATTTCATAAAATAACGACACTTCATCAAATAAAAGGTCTCATTCATCTTCTCTCATAGTTTGAAGCCTTTCTTTACAATCTCAACCATGTCCATCGCATTGCACAAATTTCGATTTTTTCGGATAATTACTAAGAAGAGAGGAAAAAAAATACTAAGAAATTCAACATTCATTCATTATAATTATAATCTTGATTTTGCATAATCATTATAATTACAAAATTAATAAAGCAAAGTTAATTAGGTTTTGATCCTCAGAGCCACGCCGATATGGATTGACTTCCATCCTATCCTAGTTGGTAAAAGTAATCGTTTGGTCCCTTTTTCAAACGTTTTTAAACTGTTTCGTCCCTCCAAACATAAATCGAATCAAATGGTCCTTTCGTTTATGTTTTTTTGAACTAGTTAGTCCATCGACACTAACAGACGTTAATTTTGACCGATTTGGCACTTACAACCAATCATAGAGTGACACGTGTCACTTACGTGTAAAAAAACTAGACTTTTTACACGTAAGTGACACGTGTCACTCTATGATTGGCTAAAAGTGACAGATCGGCACTTTATGTTTGGAAGGACGAAACATTTCAGAAACGTTTGAAATAGGGACCAAACAATTCATAAACGTTTAAATCAGAGACCAAACGGTTCAGAAACGTTTGAAACATGGACCAAACTGTTACTTTTGCCCTTTAAATAGTTATGTATATTGTGCTTTGTATTTATTATTAAAATAATAATATTAATGATATTATATTTATATTAATATAATAACATATTAGATCAGATCGAATCTTTCAGATAATAAATTTCTATATCCGAGTTCCGAGTTTAACGAGACTGGTCGTGTTTAAGATCAAAATCGATCTTCACCACCTCTACTCATAGATATGCTTCTCGACAAACACTACAAAAAAAGATACTACACTATTTTAAATTAAAGTGATGTGAAATGAGACTAAGAATCGACACTAATGAATGATTAATTATCAAACGAGTATCCATTAATTATAAATATATAAGTATTGAATCAATTGTTTTATTTATTGACAGCAAATTATTTTAGTGTCTGACCTTCATGAATTCGTGAGGTATTGAATTCATTAATCATGTTTAGGATTGGCAATTTAGATTCAATCCGATCTGTTGCGGATCGGATCGAAAAGTCTGCGGATCGGATCAGATACGAATATAGAAATTTATCATCCGAAAGATCCGATCCGATATGTTATTATATTAATATAAATATAATATCATTAATATTATTATTTTAACAATAAATACAAAGCACAATATACATAACTATTTAAATCAAAAGTAACCGTTTGGTCCCTGTTTCAAACATTTATGAACTGTTTGGTCATTGTTTCAAACGTTTCTGAACTGTTTCGTCCTTCTAAACATAAAGTGCCACTTACGTGGAATATTTTACACATAGAGTGGCGTTTTTTTACATAGAGTGACACGTGTCACTTACGTGTAAAAAGTCTAGGTGCCGTTTTTTTACACGTAAGTGACCCGTATCACTCTATGATTGGCTGTAAGTGTCAAATCGGTCAAAACTAACGTCCGTTAGGGTCGATGGACTAATTGGTTAAAAAAACGTAAACAAAAAAAACATTTAATTCGATTTATGTTTAAAAGGACGAAACAATTTAAAAATATTTGAAACAGAATTCAAACGGTTATTTTTGTCTATCCTAACTTTGAACTTTGTATTCAAACTATTTTGATTCAAATTCAAAACAAGGCAATAGAAAAATCTATGAATTTGGCTAGGCGAGTGCGAATGTGCTCACTCAACAAATACATAGGTGAAGTTTGGGCTCGGCTAAAATCAATCGTGTCCTTAAATTTCGGCCTTTACTGGCTCGGTCGCACGTGCCATATGTGACGTGGTCGGATTATATTTATCGCGAACTTTAATTTGGAACAGAACCTGTTCCAATTACAAGAAAGACCGACTTTATTTAACAAAAAAAAAGAAAGACCAACTTGGCATAAAGGTCCAATAATGAATGTCGAATTTCACCTAATTGTTTTTTTCTTCCGGTATACGAGTGTACCAACGCATAAAAGATAAAAGGATATCAACGAAATGATTGTCACTGTATTTTTTTAATTCAACTGCATTAAAAGGATCCTCCTTCCCCAATTACAGTTCTAACAATTAGGTTTTCACAGATTTCATCTTTCGATTTTAGGATGAAAGTTTATCTCGAAAATCATTAGATCAATAGATTTTGATTGATTGTCATTGTATTCAGCTTCAATAAAAGTTAATTTTCATAATCGAAGATGCAACAATTCATTTTAAAAAACTTGCAAGTATGGTTGTGTTGAAGGTCATAGGTCAACTCAATAATACACTAGTCTGAATTCTCAAATTGAATTTCAAAATCATACACTTCCAAAGAAGCTTGTCTTCACATTCCCAAAAAGTGACCAAACCAAACCGAATCGCGGCCACTCCTTAACCATATGAAAATTAGTGAGCCGAGTCACTCCAAATCTCACACTCTCTAGTCGCTCATCTTTTTATTTAATTACTAAAATTGACACATAGCTAAACGTTACTGTATATATCCTTCAATAAGATACTTACATCGAAGGTAAATGACCGAATATTCGTCTATGTAGTCAAGTGAATTGGGATAATGCTCTAAATCATTTTCATTTTTTAGTCAGAATAAGATTTTTATTTTTTTTATGATATAATTTATTCTAACTATATCAAAAAAAAAAACACTTTTATATTTTTTTTCTTTAAACTGAAAATATTTCTACATATATAGTCTTCGTTATTTACATGATTGACATGTGATAAATTTTCGTGCAGATGTCGCATATATTGTCATGAACATTTTATCGTCATTAGCTTACCTACACATTAAACACGTGATGTATTTTATTACTGACAATTTTTTTTTCGATGAATTTATTACTGACAATTTATGTTCACATAATCACATGTGATCAATTATGTTATATAAGAAGTTTTGTGATTGAATCGGATGCAATGAACCTGGTGAATGCCATTAAGGCAATTATACATGTTTCTTAACTTGGTGTAATGTAATAGAAGACATTAAGAAGATGATAAGTTTCTTTCGATTTTTGGAAGCTGAATTTTATTAGATAAGAGGAGAATAATTTTGTCCCATAATATCGTTAATTCGAAAATTAATTAACAAGAGGTTTCCTCTCTCATCTTTTTAACGTATTTTTGAAGGATTTGAATTAATATAAATTCTGATTACTAAAAAAAATGTTGCACATGAATCTCTTCACTATGACCTAGTTATGACCTTCAAGAATATTTGTTTTCGTCGGGGAAAAAAATTGAAAACTTTGGTCTTCCTTTTACAATTCCTTCTTCTTTTTTTTTAAAAAAAAAATGTTTTCTCACTATTCCTTATGCAGCTATATAATTGCATCATTATGTTTCTTTTCCTGTATTAATCTGTATTAATTTCATGTGTAAAACTAAAGTTTATACAATTTATTTCAATTTTATTAAGAAAAAAAATAGAGAAGAAATTATATGAATGATGATAACTCTATAATAGTGACGGTAAACTGTATTTTCTAAGTAAAGACACAAAATTGAATTTGAAGAAAACAAATACGAAAGACAATTATCAAAAAACAGAAAAAGAAAATTATTTTTGATGCTTAAAAATTGAAACTGCTCCACGGAAAATTTGGAATTACAAACTCCACTTTTTTTTTTTTAATAACGACCGTACTGTATTAGATCTTATTTTTAACAGATATTTATTTTTTACTTTTATTGATGAGTCAAGTAAATCTATGTCTCTATAAAATGAGTGGCTTGTTTGTCCGGAGTGACTCTGTGTTTGCAGTCTGTTTCCCTATAAATATCATCACTGGCCAGCTCTCTTTATTTTTCTTTCTTATAACAACAAAAGCATCTTCTTTCTTTCTTCGATCCCTTTTATCTATAAAGAAAAATCCCATTTCAACACTCCGCAGCGCAGGTAACTTGGGATTTTCTGGGTTTACGTTTTGGATCGTACATGCCCTGTTTTGTTACTGTGATTTTATGTTGTTTATTGTTTGTTGATTTGATTTTTTTTTTCCTTGGATATGAATCACCTCTTCTGAAAAGCCATAAATTTTTTGTTGATAGGAGTACAATTTTTCATTCTCAGTTGCGAAGTATATTCCTTTGTATGTATGCTTGTCTCTCTCAATCTCATTGGTTGATTTGAGGTGCTCAAGTTTTCAACTTCAGTTAAAGTTTTAATTGGATTCGTGCGGTAAATGAATCTCAAGTCTATTCTGCTGAAAGTATCTTTATTCATTTGCTTCAAACTTGTTATTCACTTCTGTTACTTTTCAGCATATGCTAAACTCCATACAAGTATTGCTATGTTTCTTCCTAGCTTTCTATTGGATGTTCTCTGCTACGTTTATTTACATCGAAAGCGTCTCTATAGTACGAACTGGGTTAAAAAATTGGATGAATACGATCCATTTGTTTTTCTAGTGGTTGGTTTTCTGGTCTAAGTTGATTATATGCTGGTAGATTTTTACAATATGAAATTAGGATATGCTTCGTTTAACAATCTTCCATGATGGATTGAACTCAGGATGGGAAGTGGCGAAGGAACTGACTATGGCTCCTACACCTACAAGGAACTGGAGAGGGAACCTTATTGGCCATCTGAAAAACTTCGAATTTCCATCACCGGTGCCGGTGGCTTTATAGCCTCTCATATTGCTCGTCGTTTAAAGAGTGAGGGACACTACATTATTGCTTCCGACTGGAAGAAGAATGAGCACATGACTGAAGACATGTTTTGCAATGAATTCCACCTTGTTGACCTTAGAGTCATGGATAACTGCTTGAAGGTTACAAATGGAGTTGATCATGTGTTTAATCTTGCTGCTGATATGGGAGGGATGGGGTTTATTCAGTCCAACCACTCTGTCATCATGTATAATAACACTATGATTAGCTTCAACATGCTCGAGGCTTCCAGAATCAATGGAGTTAAGAGGTAACTTTGTCCAAGATTTAGTCTTTTTTTCTGGTTTTCCATATTACAGAAGTTCATATAAGCTTTGAAATAAATTTCCACGTGCTCCTCTCTAATTATGAATTATATGTAGGTTGTTTTATGCCTCTAGCGCTTGCATTTACCCTGAATTTAAGCAGCTGGAAACTAATGTGAGCCTGAAGGAATCAGATGCCTGGCCTGCAGAGGTTTGTGTGGTTTGAGAATGGCAAAATCAATTTTTATTTTATTTTTGGGTTATAATATATATAAATTTCTTTCCTTGTGGTTTTAGCCTCAAGATGCTTATGGCTTGGAAAAGCTAGCAACAGAGGAACTATGTAAGCACTACACCAAAGACTTTGGGGTTGAGTGTCGCATCGGAAGGTTCCATAACATTTATGGCCCATTCGGAACATGGAAAGGTGAGCTTGCTATTTTCATGACTTTCTTCTTCTTCTTCTCTCTCTCTCTCTCTCTCTCTTTGTGCTTATTTTTACTTATCTGCTTGTTTATTGTCAAACAGGTGGGAGGGAGAAGGCTCCTGCTGCTTTTTGCAGGAAGGCTCTAACTGCCACTGATAAGTTTGAGATGTGGGGAGATGGACTACAGACTCGCTCTTTCACATTCATTGATGAATGTGTAGAGGGTGTTCTCAGGTGAGGATTTCTCTTTGTAGCCAAGTACATCCAGCTTATACACTAATTTCCATGAGTTCTCAATGTTTCAAAAAAAAGTGGATTGACATTGTGTTTGTAATTTCAAAGCCAACCGACTCTTCTGGCCTGTGTGGTTAGGAGAAACTTGTTTGTCATCCTTTTTAATTTTAATTTTTATGGATGACTCATTAAATTAGATTTTTGAAGTATTAGGCAGTGAAATCTATCCCTGTTACCAAAAGTCTGTATATACATTTGTCATTTAGATATTTCCAATTACATTGGAATGATAGCCACCAAAACGTTCCATTAAATGCCAAAATTGTTGGTACATGGTCTCTTCCATGATTGTTACATAGCTAAATTTATTGGAGGATTTAGTAGATCATTTGCTCAGCAAGTCTTGAATCTGCAACTGCTTGTTTACTCATTTTATGTCTTGCATGAGAAGTTTACAATTGTGTTTCATGGCATCTTAAGTTGCCTTTCTGCATTTTTGTTCGTGAATTTTAGTCTTTCGATACGCAATCACGGTGTTAAGCTTTGAACAGATTGACAAAGTCAGATTTCCGTGAGCCAGTGAACATTGGAAGTGATGAGATGGTCAGCATGAATGAAATGGCTGAGATTGTTCTTAGCTTCGAAGACAAGAAACTTCCTATCGAACACATTCCTGGCCCTGAGGGTGTCCGTGGTCGCAACTCCGACAACACTCTGATTAAAGAGAAACTCGGTTGGGCTCCCACTATGAGGTTAAAGGTAATTGCACTCTTACAAGATCTGACATACGCTTAGTTGGAACAATAATTGATTTGCTCAATTAGATAAATGTATAAAATCTGAAACGGCAACTACTTTGTTGAAGGATGGGTTGAGATTCACATACTTCTGGATCAAGGAACAAATAGAGAAGGAGAAGTCTCAAGGCATTGACCTGACTGTATACGGTTCATCCAAAGTGGTGGGAACCCAAGCACCGGTTCAACTCGGTTCACTTCGTGCTGCCGATGGAAAAGAATGAAATGTTAAAAAGAGTGATACAGCTCAATCGTCATTGGTTTGAAGAAAAACTTTTTAGTATTTGCGAAATATGCCCTTATGTATGCATTCAGGTTGAGCTGTTTGTTTCAGTGTCCTCTTTTTATATTTGCTCTCTTTTTTTTTTTACCGAAATACTACTAATCTTGTAACAGGATTTTATAGCTTCGGCCTTAGATTGCTCCAACATTCTCATCCTCTCTGTTTCAAATAAATCAATGATATTCTTTTTTGATACTACTGTATTATCCTTCCATTTCTTTTTCTTTCATCGTTGATGAGTCATCATTGACAAGGCATATATGGGGAGGGGACATGTTTGCCAAACATTGTTCGGGGACCTCTAATCAAATCTTGCTGAGTCTACTCTTCTGGATAAGTTCAGAGTCCCTTTAGCCAAGTTGGGACACTGGTTTGGCTATGGACAAATAACATGAGCCATTGCTACGCTACAGCGACACGTCGCACTCGGCAGTCGCTATCGTTACCTTTTCGAGGTACGTATAGCCGATACGAAATTATAAGCTGATATGAAGGATGATAATGCGAACATGATTTTGCAGAGATGGTGAAATGGTTCCTTCCTTCCCACTTGTAACATGGGCCACCATTCTACAGTAGTTATGGCCATGCGCTAATGTTCTTTTCCAAAAGTGCTTTGCCAAAAGCCATGTATTTTCGAAACAGATGTCAGACAATGACTCGACCTCACCCAATTTGCATACATGTACTACTCATATATGCATCTTTAGTTGCAAAATAATTTTTTAATTTTTTTAGATAATTAAATTGGGCTCAGACTACCCAAAAAGAAACGTACTTACAATTATTTGCATACATGTACTACTCATATATGTATCCTAAAAATACTTTGTATAAATTTAAGTGGAGTAGAACTTCCATATATCAATTGGTTATATCTTGTCATCATTGAGCTAACTTGCAACATAAGTTCCATCAATAGCATAATTTTGAGCAATTACAAAAATTGCTAGGTGTTCGAAATGTCAGTAAAATCCAATTAATAAAGAAAACTAGAAAATGGGAAATCCCTGAAACAGATTTGTTACTTACCCTTACTTAGAAGATTAGACGAAGCTCATGAGGAAATCTCCGTAATGTGCCTTCCTGTAAGCTAAACGCCCAGACCCAATGACGGGTTTCTTGTACGCTAAGGTACAGGCCAGCAATAGAAGAAGAAGGTAAACAGACAAAATAGATTGCCCCTCTTTGAACTGCAGCAAATTGTTTCACAGAAATACCAAATCCACGAAGTCCATTTTTACATAGAACCAAAGCTCTGTCTCCCAACTCTTTTACTTTTATGCATAGCTGCTGCTCCACATCCAACCTATATATAATCGGAAATATTATGCAAAATTGCGATAATAGAAACACAATAGGAGAGATTTATTCTGAAAATACATCACTAAATTTTATTGATCATAATAATTGAATCGACAACTGCATATTAATTTTACAGAAATTAAATCGATATGAACATACATGAGCATCAAATTAAATAAAGTAAACATACATATAAAAAATCGAATTAAAAGCTTTAAGGGAAGAGAGACACAAACAGTGGAGGCACGATCAGATCGCTTTCCTTAAAGCGTAATACGCCCCGTATTGTACTTCGGTTACAATGGCGTAGAGCTTCCCAGGATACAACCACGATGAACCCGATTAATAAGTACAATATATAATCGAGTTCGGGCGAGGACTAACGCTAGCTTAAACTCTCCGACGACTCTAGAGAAAGAAGACAGAAAGACGGTGGGTTGTAAGCCGACCTATTTGCTAGAAGGGTTTCTGAGTGTTTTTCAGTGTGAATAAACCCAAAGACTAGCTAGGTATTTAGACTTAGGATTCGGTTGGAATAGGAAAAGATCAACCGGAGTGGACGTCAATATTCTAACATTATGACACTCCTTAATGACGGACATTCAAATCAGAAACGAATCTGATTGTGATCCTTTTCCAAAGCTTGCGCATTTAAAATTCCAAGTCAAATGGGAGAAAAAATCCGTTTCCAATTAGGAGATAAAATCCGTATTAAATTAGGAGATAATCTCCCGTTAATTTTGGAAGTCAAACCGTGGACGAATTTCCATTATTCACGGAACACTAATTAGGAAATAAAATCTCACTAATTAAATAGACAAAAATCAAACCGGCTTCATTCCAAAAAGAAACGAAGCGAACAGGTATGATCCGCATTGCGGATCAATTGACAAATCCAATTCGAACTGAACCGGTCCGGTCCGGGTCGTGCGTGCGTGCATGGTGGTGGTGCACGCGTGTGGAACCTTGTAGACTTCCTCTACAACACACTTTAAACTCAAACACACAAAACACTATATAAGTAGCTTATGTTTCTAGAGATTTTCCAATGTGGGATTTTGTCCATTCATGCACAAAATACCAATATTAGCACTACCATTTCTCATTCATCCTTGACACAAAATATCAAATAAATGATTCAACACTAAATTTTGTAGTATTAAAAAAACTACAGAAACAAGTTTCAAATTAATCCGACTCACAGATTTGCCTACACGCGTGGTCAAACTACCATTGGCCATGTAATTTGTCATTCTGTCTAACAATCCTCCACATGAATGAAATTGTATGCGACTTTAGGTAGACACGAAAAACTTGGAGAGTTTAATCGAACAAATATCACATCGGCGATCGATGGCTGTTAACTTTGAATTGGTCCTAGCAGAATATGCATCGGATATACTCGCGGGTTAGTGAACGCGATGTCTTGAACTATCCCGTTTTTTATGTATACCAAGACAATGGTACCTACATGATATCCACTCTACTAGCGTTCTAGTCTCTGTTGTTGTTCTTTGGGCCCTGAACAACCTGATTCCTTCAGGAAGACTATTGAAACAATACGGCCCGTGTATTTTCCTCAAAGCGGCCACACATACTCTTCGTATAGGTGATGTCTCTTACTTTAAGCTAAACTTAAATTGTACCTTGATGTACTTCAACTCTCGAGTTGCAAGAATCATTAAGAAGTTTTGAAACTTCATCCTCGTCATCCAGGAAGCACTGTCGTTCGACGACAGAATGAGCAAGGGTCGGGGACCCCCACAGTGCTCGGGTAGAATCCCGCTCAACTTCAGTTTTCTCATTGAACCACGTTTCAGGGATCTCCTGTCAGCATTGGTTGAGTTTACTATTGAGTGATTCTAAGATAAAGGCCTCAAGCCCATTCCTTCTGTCGAACTCCTCACTTTTTCTCTAACTCATTTTTCTAGAAATTATAACATCTTATGACTTTCTAAGTCAACAAGATCATCGTTAGAAAAGTGTAATTCTCACATTACAATCTATATTTAGATTATTTGTGTTAAATTTAGACCAAATTCTTTAACAAGGGAAATCCTCCATAATCTTGAGAAACATCTATATGTTCTTACTTATGCGCGCAAACAATCTAGAGGATTTATTTGTCTTTACCGCTTTAGACTTATCCACTCATGGATCTATAGTCTATCATAATCACAGTATTCGTTCTATACCGTGAGACTTATGACACAATACAGTAATTTTTCATGCTTTGATTAGACTCTACACTTAGTGAGTTTTATCAAATCCTTCAAGTATCATGAAATGTCCTCCTTCAACACTTCCATATATTCAGAAAATATATTCTTGGTGTCTTGCAAGACATGATCGATCATTCAGATTTTCTGGTGATTAAATCATCCAGAAACATATCTGCCTAGCATATATACTTTATCCATATTTTACCGAATCTTGGTGATTTGATAATACCACTTAGTGTGATTCAAATCAAGCATTTCATCTTCCGGTCGAATGACATCCCTAGTAAGCATAGCTTTCTATTGACTTCAATAAGTCTTGCATGTCATTAATCTAAGTAGATTGGAAATCTCTCAGATAGACCTCATGAGTTGTCTCTAGGTCATGACCATATTATCCATTACAATTGTAGTAACTATAGGAGTCGCTTCCGTAGAAGCTATGTCAGTGACATCCCTAGATCCAACATTGATCTATTCCATATCTATATAATTAATGGATCAAATTTAATAACACCTTAATGTTATTTAACTTCTTATTGAAGTTATAACTTTCAATTCATGACGCTAATGCCTTCTCTTCTTTCAAAGAATCATAAACCAAATTTCCTTTCAAGGAGAACTATCCAATTGAAAGCTCTTCAATTTTATGATTCAAAAACCACATTCTTGTAACCATATCATTATAGGAAGAAGTTGTCTTACTCTAATATTTCCATATTTTAGAATTCTTTCTAACATATTTCTTTAATGAAATATTAGAACCCCTTCCTGCAAGAATAAATTTTACTTCAACTTTTACCACATTGTAAGAGTTGATCATTCAAGTAGTATAGTATTCCTACTAAACCTTACTTGATACACATGTACAAGTTTACAAGAAATTCACAATAGAATTACCTTGTCATGATTCAATCGGAATCAATTATACACCATCCGATAAGTTTTTAATTATGTTATGAGTTTTACAACTCTTAACCTTTTAAAAGAACTTATATTTTCCCTATGTAAATAATTAATATTTACAAGGCAAGGCACAAGTATACAAGTATACAGTATACATTCTTGGCCATCGAAATATTTCTATAAAATAAAAATATGTGCAACCTATATAGTCGCCTTAAACCAATAGAAGTTTCGACTACTATTTTAACTTTCATTCTAGAAAATCCTCGGATTTATTTTTAAGAAAGTTGTCGTTAATTAAATAACTCAAGAAACCCTCTTTAGATTTTTTTAGATGAAAATATACATATATATATATATATTCTCCATCTTTTGCTAACTATAGTCTATTTAAGACTTAGTTTCTAACCCCCACAATTCGGAGGTAAACTCCATAATCATAAAGTTAAATGATATTCATCAATTAATTTATATTTTTAGGATTAGAGATTTATTTATATTAATCTTAAAGTCAAGATCGTTCTATAATGAACGGGTCTACTTCACAAATTAATTCAAAATATCCGATAATTCATTTAGAATGATTATCATCTCTAATTGACCATATCTCTAGAACTTAGCATCACAAGTCTAGGATTCCACCTTTAAGATGTATTCTTTAAAGAATCATCTTTCATAGAATGAACTTGTACATAAGTACAATTTTTATATAAGAAAGTATAAATTCACTTTCTTTTATCCATCTCTATTAAATATTTCTAAGTCTTAGCTTTAATATTTATTAGCATAGAGTTTTTTATTTATTTTTCTCAGAAAATAATTTATCATTACTTATACATATTAATATTTTCATATTAATCATATTTATTAGACGGATTTGTTACAAATCCGTCTAATTTACATTCTTTCCGCTCACAAAATATGTTGTGAGAATTTTGATTATAAAACATGACACTTCAATTCGGAAGTTCATATATTAATCAAAGATTCTAAGTTCTAATATTATATCGAATATTAGAAATTAATAAGTAGCACTTATTTTCCCATTGATTGATTAATCCACAGATAAATCAATCATGAACATAAAGCTCTTTATGTATCTTCGGTTATTTGTTCCGTGCACAGAAACAAATTATTTGAACTATGGCAAGTTCAAATATTATTGACAATTTCACCTTCGACAAAATTTCGATCCCAATCCGATCCGACGATAATTAATAAAATTATCTCAAACATACTTTCTATATTAAAGTATCACTTTTATAATTATGAGGATTCATCCATCAAAATTAGTGAACCATTGGGCTGTTTGGTACGTTTATCTCCGCAGAGGACCAAACTGACCACAACAGAAAATTAGGGACTAAAGAGACACATCGCTAAAGTTAGGGGCTGATCGGACTCTCCAAGGACTTACACGGCAACTGTGTATATTCGAGGACCAGACTGTCAGAACTGTGAAAGTTCAAAGCCTGTTCGTCATTTATGGACCAAACTGTCCAGTGCCAAAATGCAGGAACCAAACTGTCAGAACCACAAAAGTTCAAAGCCTGATTGTCACTGTATGGACTTAACAGTCCATAGCTAAAATCCAGGGACCAATCTGTCAGAACCACAAAAATTCAAAGCCTGATTGTCACTGTATGGACTAAACAGTCCGTAGCTAAAAGCCAGGGACCAATCTGTCAGAACCACGAAAGTTCAAAACCTGATTGTCCCTGTATGGACTAAACAGTCCTGTCTGAAGATCCAGGGACCAAACTGTCCACACGCAGAAAGTTTCTGCAGCAGGGACTGAGATGACCAGAATGAGTTTTCTGAGGATCAAACTGTCAAACACTCAAACAGAAGGGTTAAACACAAAATATATCATGTTTATCACATGATATAACATAATCATCATCAAGCTATAATCAAATATATAAATCACCACCAAAATTAATTAATCACCCATGAACACATGATTAACAAAATACAGATTATTAATCATAACTATATGTTCTAATCAGAACGAAAGTTCAAATTTAATTTGTAACGGAACCCCAACAAATTATGATTTTAATTATATACACCATATTCAATTAAAATATGAAAATAATTTGCATCTTGAATTAGTCATGAATGAAAACTACAATTTGGGCAAACTTAACAGGTTTGTACGCATAAGGTAATAAGAATCAATTACCTATGCAATAGAAGACAAAATAAACCAAACCATCACATGTTTCTTTATTGCACAATTAATACTAGCATAATTACCAATAATTATTCCCAGCCATTTAAGACGCATGATCCTTACCATAACACTATTCATATTAAACAAGGATCCAGTCAAAGATGTCGTACCAAGGCATACTATAGGAAGGTAAAATTGATCATACCTCAATTTGCATATGCCTGTGATCAAAGAATACGCAATAGAGTATATACGACAAAGCTACGTGAAGACACATGAGATGATTCGTCTCTCGAGACGGCGTTCGTCATTCGATCGTGACGAAAGGTAAGGGATAGCTACACTTATCAGACAAATAAAGCTGATTCGAAGAAAAGAGTTTCGATGAACAATTATCGATTTATTCGAGTAATTTCTACGAATAAAATTCTGTACACTTGAATAAATTGTTAGTAACTTCAAACTCAAACACACTTTAAACTCAAACACACAGAACACTATATAAGTGGCTTATGTTTTTAAAAAATTTCCAATGTGGGACTTTGTACATTCATGCACAAAATACCAATATTAACACTACCATTTCTCATTCATCCTTGACACAAAATGTCAAATAAATGATTCAACACTAAACTTCGTAGTATAGATAAACTACAGAAACAAGTTTCAAATTAATCCGACACACGGATTCGCCTACACTCATGGTCAAACTACGATTGACCATGTCATTTGTCATTTTGTCTAACATATATTTTAATAAAATCCTCACAATCAGGAATTAAACAATTATCAGGATATCGATAATATTCCGCTGGCATTCTTAATATCTTCCTAACTAAAAAGAGATCACCCCCACAAGACACCAGACAACTTTTATAGTAGTTGCTATTTCTATAACTATAATAACCCCTCTGATGGTCATCATCAGCAAAGCCGACATAGAGTGTTTTGGTAAGCACGAGCGAATAGTTGTATACGTTAACAAAACCCTCACTTTCATAATCGTTAAACTCGTACAGTTTTCCTCTGTATTTAACAACACTAGAATCTTTTGGAAAGTTCGATAGGGCGCCATTGTGTATAAAACACTCCACAAAATCGAGTGTCGATGCCAGTATGGGATAATTGATATGATCATCATGTGATGATGACACAACTTGTACATTCTGGCATCCCCACATTGTACGATCAATTCGTCTATGACGTCGGGCATGATCATGATGACTATGATCACGACTATTGTCATGAAGATGATACACCTTATATATTTCCAAAACTCGAAAGTTTAACGTATCGATTAACTTTGCTTGATGATGAAGAAGTAGAGACTCCGATTATGTTCCGATTTGATCGATGATCTCAACTTTACCGTCTTCTCTTAACTTTACCCAAACCAGCCACTGCTTTCCAGTTTTCGGTTCTTCGAGACAGTACACGATGGTCTCGTTGAGTTTAATATCATGTCGATGAATGATTTTATTATGTTTATTCAAGCAGCAACAACTGAAAATTGGGGAATTGAGTAACGGAGGAGGAACTGAAAACCTCCATGAACGGCACACTGCACGGAATCAGTTTACGTAGACACGGTTATTGCCCAAGTGTTTTGATATAGAAACTAACAGAGCATCTGGTAAATCATACGGCGATAATTTGGAAGCCATGGATTGGATTCACAAAGCTGCAAACAAGCAATAAAAACCAAAAAAAGAAGAAAGTTGATTAAAAGGAGTGGGAGTTCTCTATTTTTAGGTTCCTACTAAACCTAAGTCGAACTAGAAAACGTAATTCTAACACTCGACTCCATAAACTTTAGTGTTATTTCGATTGGGTCCCTCATCTATTTGTCCATGATTGCTCATGTCGTTGCTATATAATTGTAGGTTTGAACAAAATGTCTGGTACTTCAAAGCTAATCATAGAAGAGATGATAATATAGATAATCAATACTTATAAGAAGGAAAAAAAAAACGTCCTTCAGTTCGATCCTTATGAGAAAAAGAAGAAGAAGCATACACTAGATTAACCAGTAGCAAATACTCCGAGTATATTGACAAGAGAGAAAAAGATCATAGCAAATTATCCCAACATCTTCTACTCCCTCTCTGCTTCAGCAGCAGTTGGCATTCGATTATCCCGCAGAGTCTGCAATGCCACTCTTGCCTTTCCGACTGGATCCTGCACCAGGAACATCATATATATAATTTCAACAATTAAACCGAGCAAGAATATCAATAAAATAACCGATTCATGAAAATAAACAAAGTTTGTGTTTTCTCCCACCTTGCTAATATTCTCATCTCCAAAATTCCTTCTTGTCGCACTTTTCCAGGTGTTCATGCTCATGCGAATGTTCTCCTTGTTGATTTCTGAAACGGGAGCCAATTGTTTCTTGCTTGAAGAAAAAGAAGACCTCAAAGGTGTTAACCGAGTAGTTTGAGGAATCATGTAGGATAATGCTTTAGCTGACGATGGAGATGATGCAATTTTACTTTGGGCATGAGAATTCAGAAGGGAACCGGGACTATTTTGCTGTTTATTTAACACTTCAAATTCCATTTCATACACAATGTCTATGTCAGCTAAATTCTCAGAGCCATCCACATCTGACACTAGCCTTCTTCTGGATTTTTGAGGCATAACAATATTCTCAGCCACTGTGACATCAAAAAGTGTTGTTTCTATCTCCCACTGCTCTACGCCCTCTTTTTCTTTAACTTCTTCATCATCAGCATCGCTTTTGATGACTGATTCTTCAGATGAATTCATGTCCAAATGACCTTCACTTTTTATTGTAGTCTCATTTTCTTCAGATGACTCAAATTCAGACTGGTTCAGTTTAGTCTCCGAGAGGCCTTCAATTTGTATTAACTCATGATCCAACTCCAAATCAATGGAGGTCTCATCCTTCTTATCTTCCTCAGCGCTATCTAATTGAGAATGATTTCCCTCCGACATAACCATATCAGCATCTTCACCATTTTCAACTAAATTCTCAGAGCCATCCACATCCGGCACTTGCCTTCTTCCAGAGTTTGGAGTCACCAGCAAATTTTCAGCTTCAGTCACTGTGACCTCAAAAAGTTGGGTTGCTGTCTCCAATTGCTCGTTTTCATCCTCCTTTTCTCTAACTATATACTCATCAGCCTTGCTTTTGTTGACTAATTCTTCAGATGACTCCATATCAGATGGAATCATTTTAGTCTCCAAATGGCCTTCACTCTGTATTGTAATATCACATTTGTTCTCTTCTTTAGATGACTCTAACTTAGTGTTGCACTCTTCACCCTCAACTTCAGATTGATTCAGTTTGGTCTCCGAGATGCCTTCAATTTGTATAAACTCAGGATCCAATTCCATACCAACGGATGGCTCATCCTTCCTATCAAGTGCTTCCTCAGTGTTATCAAATTGAGAATGCTTACCCTCCAACATAACCATGTCAGCGTCTTCATCATCTGTTACAAAATGATAATTATTTCACTCCACATGTAACTTAACAAAAGCTTTGAACAGAAAATTAGAAAATATAACTTCTTTCGAAACCTTACCTTGGGTGTTAAATTCTTCTTCAAAGCAGTTTTTATCTAACACCTCGTCCCCTCCAACAAATGCTTCCTTGGTGGATCTCGATAGAGGATGACTGTCCTCCGTAACAACCATATCAACTTTATGTAATTTGGCGACAATTTGGACATTAACTTCCTCCTCAGAGGGGTTTTCATCCAAATCCTCTTTCAATTCATCAGTTTTTTTTGGATGCGTCCATCGCTTAAATGAGAAGAACAAGCGTCAAATGTCAATAATGAACCCCCATCTATAACAATGAGTCAATAATAATAACTTAAAAGAGCAGAAACTTTACCATTCACATTTGTGCCTTCATCAACGGCTTCTGTTATGTTGACTAGGTTAGGGCATACTGGTTCATCTAGCCCATACTGTATCTGAAAAATCAGATAACGATATTTTCCGTTTGATCAATTCATGTATTTAAGCCAAAAGGGGGAAAAAATGGTTGAACTTACATTTTCAAGGGCTGCGAGGGCATCGGCCATGGCAACATTGCTCCTGTTGGCTGGGATCTTGTTCTTCTTGCAAAGATCTTGGAGCTCCTTCCTCGAGAGACCATGGAAATCCATCTGACATATTTTACTATTAGCGACCCTAATAAAGTGATCAGAACTTAATTTCTAACCTGGGTTAGGACTTAAATGCTCGATTGACTCATTAATCTGCCATATATTGTATATGAGAAAAAAAAAATTGGATAACGAAATTCCCATTTGAACATTCCAACAAAAGATGAACTTAATTACTTTTTGAAGGGCTGAAAGAGCATCGACCATGGCAGCATTGGTCTTGTTGGCGGGAAGTTTGTGCTTCTTGCAAAGAGCTTGGAGCTCTCTCCTTGTCAGAGCATGGTAATCCATCTGAGGAAAAAACAAGGTGATTTTTTTTTTCTTTTTTTCAAGATTGATTGATCGATCGTCTTTTGCTTTGAATGACACTGTAGATTGTAAAGTGAAGGGGGGTAAACGCAACGAAAGGAGGGTTCTTTATAAGAGATTCTTTTTGACTGTTAGTTTTTTGAAATTTGAATTTCTGGCTCCACGATTTCTTATTATTGCTATGCGTTTGTGTATTGTGTAACCAATGGCTCTCGATGACCATTTCCAAGAAAAGAAAAAAAATGACAGTCAATGGCGAGAGGATAACCAGACGGTTTATATTCTTCACGATGAAACAACATTATCATTAAAAAAAAAAAATGATGAAACAACATTAATAATAATCTATACAGTTTTTAAGAAAATTATTCTTATTACTGCCTTTGTTTTTAGACAAAAAATCTTTTTCTGTCTTTATTAAATTAACGAGAATAATTACCGTTACACTCATTACTTAGAATCGAAATATATGTAATTTTTTTTTTTGCAATTGTTTAATTCTCTTTATTAATTTTCGCAATTTATTAGTATTAAAAAAAAATAAAAATTCAACCCTCAATTTTTTTCTTTTAATATTTTATAATATATTACTTCCTCAATTGCACAATACTTATTTGAATTTTAATAGAAGTGCAACTAATCAAGTGCATTACGAGTATTTTTATAAAAAAGAAGTTTCTCAAACTTCCACAAATTAAAAAAAACATTTAATAAATATTTTTTTTGTAAAAAATACTATTATTATATCTAATAATTATACATACTTTTAAAATCTAAAACGTCAATTATTATGAAACGAATATAGTAATTAAAATTAAGATCTATTTAATTATACAAAGAATATCTCATTTCAAAAATAATTCTGCCACATATCAACACCGTATTCAACCTCAAAGATTAAATGCATTGTACAAAATAATAAGTACAATAAAACACTTTATGTCTAAATCATAAAATTAATTAAACAATAAGGATCAATAATAAATTTTATTCATCACATCATACACCCACACATATATATATATACACATACATATGCGCACACACTTAACATGTATATATATAAAAGTAAAAATATATCATATTTTTCATACTTTTTTCCAACAAAATTAAATACTAAAATTTTAAGCTGACACTTTTTAATGTGTAACATTCTATGAGAAAAAAATACCCTCATTCTAAAAATAAAAATTTCTATAATACAAAAAAAAAGATAAATATTTTAATCAAAATCCTATTTTAACCTAGTAAATCATCTCAAATACATCTAAAATATCTTTAAATTATTTTATTTAATTATTATTTCCTGACCATATATTGATTTAAAATGATGATTCACTAATTTAGTAATTTATAATCATATATTGATTTCAAAATTAATATAATTACTTATTTATTTCTTAATTATATATTCCCTCTGTATTGTAATAGCCGACGTTTTTGGTCATTGCACATATATCAAAAACATAATTTTTAAGACAAAAATTTTCTATATTTTACTATTTAACCATTTTTCTTTTTTATTTAATTAATATTTTTTTAATTCTTAATATGTGTTGGTGGAAAGAGAGATAAAGTATAAACATGTAAAATTTATATCGATATTTTAAAAAGTCAATTATTTAAAAATAAAAAAAATTTCAAAAAACATCATCTATTTATATACAGAGGAAGTGTTTATTAATCATATATTATTTTTAGAAAACGTTCTAGCGTGATCTTTTAAAGATCAATGTAGGTAAATCCTTCACTCATATAATTATTTATTTCTTAATTAGAGTCCAGTGGACATAATTCCTTCATCTTTAACTTTTTAATTTTTCCCTCTTATATTAATATTGTTCATTTTAGAAATAAAAATTATTCAAACTAAATTAATTAATTGCATATTTCCTAATAAATTGTAATAGTAAAAAACTAATCACATCAAATTCTAACTTCATATATGTATAATAATGTTTTATTATCTATTATATTTTTATTTAATATTTTATATATAAATATCATATTCTTTCAAATAACACTTTCATACACATATAATATTTTATTTTCTATTAACATATTGATTTTTAAAATTAATATAATTACTTATTCATTTTCTTATCATATCTTTCTTACCATATTTAAATTTAGTAAGATACTTATTTTCACATGATTTTATCTAATAAAATGTAAATTATGTTATGCTATCGGTATAAAGTGTATAATATATATTATACATGGAAATACTATTGAGCATTGACTTTTTTATTGACACATACTTATAATTTTTGTATCTGTATATAAAATTAGGTCGGTTACTTTATAAAAAATTTAATATAAAAATTGATCTTCGATGGATGTTATTGTTCGATATTTTCAAATTAATTTTTAAAATAATATTCATATAATTTTTTTATATCAAAATATATTATGTAATATATTTTATATTTTTAACTTCACCTAAATATTTATATATCTAATAAAAATTATTGATTAAATACATATTCATATAAATGAATTTAAAATTATAAAATATTATATATTTTTATATGGAGAGAGTAATTTACTGTAACGATCCAATTTTACGACTTTAAAAATCGCGCCATTAACATAGACATGTAGTAGTGAATTCGAAATTTTTCGAGCATTAATTCAGTCGCGTTTATTCGAGTAAATACGTATTCGATACGTATTTCATTCCGCATTCTATTTTAACCGCAAATTTTATTAAATTCAAATTTGACATTCAAAATATATCGTGTAGCAATTTCGAAACCTAAGCTGCCTAAACGATTAATTTCATTTTTCAGTCATCAATTTTGACCATATATTCCTACATCGAATATCGAATATTAGACTCCAAATAACAAATAAAAATACATATATTCGTGAAGGAACGGAAAGTTAATTATATTAACTTTCGGCTGCCGACACTTAATTTCTTCCCCTATGCTACTCTACTCCCTCACTCACGCAACAATTATTTCTTCTGCATAAAATCCCTTCGTATTCATTTATTTCATCATTCACTCACGGCAACATTATATACACTCCCTCTCGCCATTTATTTTTCACAACAGAAACAAGCACAAGCATTCATTTCATTTTCCTTCATTCAATCAATCACAACCAAGAAAAATCATTCAATTACAGTCCAAACACAGAAAATTTCAGTTCAATTATTTCCGTAACAAGCCTACGGAGAAATGACTGTCGAATTACACGAAATCACATATTCAACACACTGCCAGAAGAATCGAAATCCCAGAATTTTCTCAAATTCATATATAGTACACTAGAGACGGAAAGGAATAATTTTTGTAAAGACATTTACGGATCGGACTGTCGGAGCTTGCCGAGTTGCGACTGAGTTGTGGTCGGGCCATCGTTGAGTCAATCGAGTTTGGCTCGAGTTGACAGTCCAGACACTTCCGGAAACACCGGCGACCTCAACTGAACCGACGCCGACGTAATTCGAACTCACCGGAGAAACTGTGAGGTAACACTTCCAAACTTTCCCGTGCTTATTTCAGTTTAATTTCAACGTCAAAATCATCTCCATCGATTGTAGAACAACAAATTGAGAGATTAGAAATCAATTCGAAGTTTTATAAATTTTCACCGAAACGAAAAACTCAAATTAAAGACGAACGGAATGAAATTGGGATGAACCGACCTGATAATCGTAATCCTCTCGTCAAGATGAAGAGATTGGTAGGTGGCACGACCTCTGCTGCTGCCGGAATCGTCCGGACGGTCGATGGGCAGAGGAGGCGGTGCCGTGGGAGTTTTCGTTGTCGTTAGAATGAGGGAGAAGAAGAGAGGAAAATGTTTTATATAAGTTTTATATGTTAAATTACTATTATTTCCTTGGCTATTTAAGATATTTACAGAATAACCAAACTGTTTATTTGGTCAACTAAAAAGTTCAAGGGCACGAGTGTCTTTTACATAGCCGAACCTAGTTAAATGTCAGTTATAACCTTCTGTTTCTAACGTATTACAAGTATATCAACGCGTCAGATTTAAAGTCAAAGGCCACTCTGCTCATTTTACTAATCCGAACCTAAGATTTAATATTAAGGTAATATATTTATTTTCCGAATCTAATAAGATCATTTTTACTCATCCAAAAATTATGAAATTTTTACAGTAAGTTATAAATATTATTTGGAACACAATATCAAAAATTCGGAATTTTTAGAAAACATATTTATTTTAATTGGATTTTTGGGTTAATTAAGGATATAGAAAATAATTCAAATGTAATAAAATGTTTCTAAAATTATTTTAAGTGACAACTTAGTTTATAAAATTATGTAAAAATGTCAGAATGTTATTTTAAACTATTTGGAGTATTATGTGAAATTTTAAATATTTTTCTATTGTATAAGTATTTAAGTAAATTGAGAAAATGATTTAAAAATAATTAATGAATTTAATAAATGTTTTCATGAGAGAAATAAACTAAATTCTTATAAAATTAATTCTGAAAAAAATTTATTAATCAATAAAATATCAGTTGATAATTTGTAAATTTTAAATAAAATATTTATTTGTCAAAATAAATATTTCTCGATAGTGACTAATCAATTACATCGTGTAGAATGAATCTAACAAGTGAGACGTACGAATAATCATTAGTAGTATTTAATATCGATGTCATCAATTTAGAATGTATGGTAACAAATTATCGATGTCATTAAATCGGTAATTCACGCAGATCGAGACGAGACGTATTGTCTAACAACGAATTAACAACGAATCTTTAAAGTATACGAATTTCTTTATCATGTAGAATATCTATAGATATTAATGTTAGTATCGATTTCAGACAGAATCGCAAGAGCTACTCTACGGATGACGAATACGAATTCACGACTTCAACGACTGTGAGTTTTATTATAATATCATATTAATATGTTATATGTATATACTTGATGATTGCTTTAAGACCACTATGCCATACATATCCTATATGCATGATTTATGATTTATACGATTTCCTTGGTATGGCATAGTTATTTTAAAAAAACTAAATAGCCGTAGATGGCCTGGAGACCTTCAAATAAAGAAATGGATTTCTCATGATTATAATTATAGTTAGAAAAACTATATATAAGCTCAAATATCATACATCAAATTTGCATATGTTGAAATATATTAAAAAGTGAAGTTATTTATGTATAAGATACAAATATATATATGTTGAGATATAATATCAGATGAAATTATCTAAATATAAGAAACCTAAATACATATGTTTAAACTGGTCTCGAAGGAATGACCATAATTATTATTATAAGAACCCAAAATACACTGTTTTAACTGATCTCGAAAGAATGATCAGTATGTAAGTACTAGGCCTCGAAGGAATGGCCCGTGTTTAGTCTGCTCAGATAGTACGTCATAATTAGGTACTTGTTTGCGTACCTTGATAGGTAGATTACTACGGTAGCCTGCAACTACTGTAGGAATTCATCTGTCGTTTTTTACTGATACAGGATTCATAAATATTTCTATTTGTTCTCGGAAATACTATATCTTAAATACGTACCTGATTATTTAAATCATTTATATTGCGAGAAAAATCATTTATAAAATGATTTATATTATAAGTAATACTAAAATTAATATTTGATTAGTTTAAATCGATTACTTTATGAAAAATCATTTATTGATAAATGTTGAAAAGGAAAACGTAATGATTTTATAATATTTCTCACTAAGCAATTAGTTTACGGATTTCTACAAAACTTATTATTTTCTCCAGGTTAAGCAGATTCAGGTTACGAGGCATAGCTAGGGCCCGACTTCCGCAGACGATAGAAGGTACCAACGGGCCCCACATTAGATTCGTGATGGATCGAAATGCGGGCGCCACACATACATCTTACTTATAATATTTTAATCAAATAAGGATGCATCGGGATACTTCATCGTTGCATTATCACATAGCTTTTTTTAATATTAACCTCATTTTCTTTCACAAAATAATTAAAAATATATTTTTATTTTAAATTTCTCTAAAAATAGTTAAATATTTTAATTAACGTTTTATTTTGTTCAACAATAAATAACACACTTATTAATTATCATATTTTTAATCATTCATATATATTTTTTTAAACATGTTCCGTACATTAGCATGACCCAAATACTAATTGGTCACGCTTTAAATGTTATGGCAGGCACAAATTCTCTTCGCATTGGCCGTTGGATTGTGGGGAAAGTAAAATGGCCTGAGCTGCCCAAACCGCTTTATAAAGGCACATCTTGCTAAATCATAAGTTGGCCCATTTATGTAAAGAAAATTAAAATACTCCCCCCATTTCGCTTTAATAGTTCAAAATTCACTTTTTAAATATTTTAAAAATAATATTTTATTTTTTAAATTCAAACAATTATTTACAATAGTATTCTTTTATTTTATAATTTTAAATTAAATATTAAAAAAATAATATTTAACTTTTAATGGCATTGAGATTGTAAATAAGAGGGTAATTTAATCTATGATCATATATCTAATCAGAGGCAGAGTCGAGACCCGATAGGTTATGAGGTCATTTACATAAATTTTTAAAATTTTAAGATTATGGGATCATTTTTTACAAGTTATAGGATCATTTTGACAAAATTTGTATTGAAATTAAAAAAATTTATACTGAAATTAAAGATTTGTTTTAGATAAGACCCCACTCAACTATATAGGGCTCCGCCCCTATATCCAATTATTTTTTTAGTTTGTGTGAAATTGAATTTTTGACAATTAAAGTGGAATAGAGCCGGAAGGAGGAAAACGTAAATTCAAAATTTGAATTTGACACTGCTACAAGTAATGTTTTTAAAGTTTAAAATGTCAACAAACTTCAATAACGTAGTCAACAATTTGTTGAAGTGTCAAAATTACAGCGTTTTTTTAAGTATTACGAACAGCGAAACAAACGCACCCGAAGTGTTTGTATAACGTCCGCAATTCTAATTAGAAAATCTTGACAAACATTAAACATTTAGACGTAAACGTAGTACTCATGCGTATATTTTCATTATCATTCTATAATTGACAAGATTAACAAATCATGGACTAATCATATTATTATAGAAGTTTGATGAATCAATTTTGAAAAAAAAGTGAATAGTAAAATTTAGTAGTCAATGTTACTTTGATTTATATATTAAGAAAATAAATACTAAACCATCAGGAATCTAAAAATATATTGAATAAGAAATTAACAGATCGAATGAGAAATAATTAACTAATTGAATATACTGAATGTAGATGATATAAATGAAATTGTGTTGAAGAAATAATATGAAAATTAGTAAAATTTGTTGATTTCATATAAAATATTATTATTTTAAAATAAAAATATCTTAACCAATAACTAATATTTTAGTAAATTAATTAGTTAATATCTAAGTTAAGTTCAATGAAGAAACCAACTTATTTTAGACTTATATCTTCAAGTCAACATTTTGACTTGATGATATATGCAGATATTTTGGATTAAAGTTTTTAAAAAAAATAAGAAGGAAAATAAAACAAGTTATCTTGCTCCAAATCGTCCCCACTTTCTTCATAAAAAATTAATTGAAGACTTAGCATATTTTAATTAACAGGTTTCATCTTCAATTAAGTTAAAATCCTAGTCTCAACTTTATATTTTCGATTACTTTTTGAAAAAGATGATAACAAGCTGATTTTGCTATTATATCAGCATGAGGTTGCATTCGAGCGTATAAATAACAAAGATACCGTAAGTGTAATTAATGAATTAAAATTTAAATAGAGATCATAATAATGATTTAGTTATAAGAGTTTGTTTAAATTTATAGTGGATATAACTTTAACATAATTTTTATATACAGTGAGATTAAATAATTCAAAGTATATGAATACAGTATTTCTGATGAATTTCTAATTCCTTGACAAGTGAATATATTTTTATATATAATTTATTTTATTTGTAAAATGAAATAAGTGCATTGACTCTTGTATAAAATATGGTGTATATATAACTGATCATAAGCTGATGTGAAATGATTAGAGAAAGGAAATAATGTAGTTTAAATATTTATTCCAGATAATTGTGTTAGCGAGGTGATAATTGTATTAGTGAGGTGATTTTGATATTACAAATATGAAAGATGTATGTGAAATAATATAGAGTTTATTTATATAGTATGTGGAAAAGTCAATAATTGCACAAATATATTATAGCATTTTTATTAATATGCATAAAGCATGAATGAGATGCTAGCAAATCAATTATGGCTTCTAAATATAGTTTGTATTTTTTATAAGAGAACTAAAATAAAAATCCAAAATATAGAAGACTTCGGCATTACGAGAGCTCAAGTTATATAAGGTGAGTTTATTATATTTTCAGTCATGAAAATATTATATATGGCTTTACAATGTGTTATATGTATGTATATTTTTGAAGATTGGAGGGATCTTGAAAAGGCTATAGGAAAACCTTTTAGAATATTTTCAAAAATATAAGAATAGAAAAGTCTAAGTACAGATAAAGAATTGACGGATAAACAGATAGTGTCCAATTTTTGGACCACCTAGTGATAGGTTATGCGCATATGACACGCGCAGTCATGCTGGTTAGACCTCTAGCAGAATGATTCTCGTTATGGTGACAACGAGACAGAAAGGTAGCGTATTTTTACGCAACCACCTTGAAGTCATCCCGATACCAAGGTTGGACGGTTATCCTCTGCAAGGATAACCCAGAAAGGGTCAGTCTTAAAGTATTTTAAGACTGTTTAGAAATAATTTTCATGACTTGGGTTAAGTTTATAATACATAAAATACGGTGTTCATAATTTTTTTTATAACTATTATTATTTTAATATCTAAATGATTTATATGTTATAAGGAAGTAATGATGTATATTGATATAGAATTGTGTTTAGGAAAACTTGGTAGAAGATATAATTCATTAACTAAGTTTTATGTTTACGTTTTCCAAAAATTGTTTATGTTCTTCCCTCCAGGTTAACTATTAGAGATTGAGGCGAACTTTTACAAATCCAGAGTTAATGAAAATATTCCAGGTCGGGTTATGCGGTAATAGACTTCATGTCTTGTCTCTCGTGTTGTAGATATCGGTAAAGAAAAATACATATGTACTAATTTGGCTAGAAATAAATTCTGATATAGTGTCCACTTAACATACTATTTATATAAAACTTGTTATTTGAGATATCATTTATATGGACATGTTCATTCAACCAGACCTTAAGAAATTTTATGCGATGGCACGTAACGACCTCTTAGTCCGCAGTAGGGCTAGGAGGGACGTTACAGTTTGAAAACCATTTCTAATAATAAATGATTACATACATCAAGTCAATAAAATATGATTTTATGAAGTTTGAATCATTTAGATATGTGTAAGGCAGAATTTAGATAAACGTAAGTGCAAAACATGATCTGGAGGTAAATCCTAACTTAACCAAGAACTAGGCCATCGACATGTTAATTACTACTGATTTTTGTTTGTAGGAATTAAAAAAGTAGGAAACAATGAGGAATTGAGGATATTAATATATGTTTCAATGATATACTATCTCCGTCCCTAATTACTTGATGACGAGTAATTAGGGACAACAAGAGTACTATATTAAGGCCATCTCCAACCACATCATCTATTTTTTTCACCATTTTTCACTTCATCATCTAATCATTACCATATTATTCTAAAATCTATCAAATTTTCTCATCTCCAACCCACATACATCAAATTTTAAAAAGAAAGGATTATTGTGTAAATCAATAAAGATGAATAACCATAAAGATATATTTCAAAAGTATAGATTATAGAAATTTATATACATCTTCATTTTATTATTGATAAACTAATTTTGAATATTTATATATAAATAAATGTCATATTTTTTCAATAAAATTAATTTAAATTCTAATAAATGATGTCATAATTATTAAATTAATTATCTAATTTATAATTTATAGTAATGTGAACGATAATATTTTAATTTAGTTTTACTTGTATTATTTTAATGTTTAATGTTGTATTAATTTAAGCTATGTTTCTTTTAATTTATTGTTCTAATAGTTTTAATTTTAACCTTAGGCCTCATTTTGAACGCCGAATAAATTTCGACGGATTGCTATAAGGCTATTGTACAGATACGGATAGCTATAACACAATCCGTATCTAGCGTTTGGATGACACGGATAAGAGCGATAGATAAAGTTATTTTATCCGTAGTTGTGTTTGGATTGACGGATATTAGCTAACATAATAAGAATATGATTACAAAAATACCCTTGTATGAAAATGCAATAACTTAATTTATGAAGTTTCAATTTATCTGGATGTTTCAATCCCTGAATGACATATATCTAAACAAATTAAAATACAAATATATATATATTACAAAATCTGTAGTTGAATACTAAAACTAAAACAAATGATACACGTGTTCCATTCCCACAAATAATACGTTAGTCTTCTTTTTAATGTTCTTGTGATTGGTAAAAAAACAACTGAATCAAGGTTTATAGGATAATACTGAAAGTAAGCATTAGAATAAAATACTGAAAGTAAACATTAGAAATGAATCCTACCTACAGATTTAAATTACATTCATCAATCCAAATTATCACAAATACATATAACAAAGTACGAACATATCGAATTACAACCAATATTATCATCATTCTTAAACCATCCTACATAATAAAATACGAAATGGGGTGCAACCCTCTGAGTTAGAAAATCAGGACACAACCCTCCGATTTAGAAAATTTAGGCTGAGCCAACGGTTACGAACAGCCTGCGAACTAGAACCTATCCATATTCAAGAAAAAAATGTTAATATTTAGTTCAATAAATAATTCTATTATACAACTCCCTAGTTGATGACATAACTAAAGCAATTAAGAGATAGATAAACAAAAGATAGATAAACAAAACAACTACACTTCTCAAAGAAAGACATCATGCAAGCTTTTTAAAAAAGAAAATATTACTGTACTAGTACTAGTTTATATAGAAGAATGCAAATGCTACAAATTCACATCCCAACAATAGAACTATCAAGATGCCATGATGTTCCGAGAACGATAATCAAATGAAACCAAAAAACAGGCATATGACAATAACACTATGGAGTCATATCCATGAAGGAAAAATTAATAGAAATAACAGGTTTTTCAATTGTGATAGCAGATGACTCCTACTACATCAGTTGCTAATCATCATCAGTTGCCAGGAAAATGCATCTAGAATTGTAAGGTGAACTTAAAACTAAGGAGTTATATCCATGAAGGAAAAATTAATAGAAATGCATCCATGACTTCCTTTTACTTCTTTTCACATGCATCATTTCATTAGAATAGGAAAGATCATTTAATTCAAATCGTGAAATTGAAAGCTTAGTATGACGAAACTAACAATTTTCATCAGAATAGGAAAGATCATTTCATTCAAATCGTGAAATTGAAAGATTAGTATGAGTAAACTAACAATTTTCATTAGAATAGGAAAGATCGTTTCATTCAAATCTTGAAATTGAAAGCTTAGTATGACTAAACTAACAATTTTCATCAGAATAGGAAAGATCATTTCATTCAAATCGTAAAATTGAAAGCTTAGTATGACGAAACTAACAATTAAACATCATATGCTAACACTACAACCAAAAAAGAAAAAGAAAAAAATTCAAAGAAACCCTAAATTTTTTTCTCGAAATCCTAGTTTTAATTTCCACAAAATTGACGAAATAAAAGCCAGAATAGGAAAGATCTTACATGGGTTAACTTTTTTGCGTCCGGGAGCCATCGTTTCTGTCGTCGACGACGAGAATCCGATCGGAGATGCTGCGGCGTGAAGGTGTCGAGAGAGGAGAAGAAGAATAGAGTTTGTTGTGACTAAGTCAAACGAGAGAAAGTGAGCAGAAGAAGTTGTTTTATTCTGAGATGAGGGGTAGATATTGTCATTTATTTAAATAAATTGAGGACAAAGTGGTCAAAACACACATTTCACGCTATCTGTCGAGTTACGGATAAAATAAACCCGACCCCCCTAAGTGATTGCTTTATCCGACGATTCGACGGATAAGACCGATTGCTACAACATTATCCGGCGTTCCAAACGACGGATAATGCATCTAACAGATAATTTTATTTTATTCGTAGTCCTTATCCAGCATTGCACACGAGATTTTAATGTAGTTTTTAATAATTAATGCATAAATTTTATTTAAAAAAAAATCACGCTTAAACTTTTATCATATTATTTAAGAGTTATTAATGTTGAGTAAATTATTAACAATAAAACTATCTAATTTAAATATTATATATGTTTTGGATATAAAGATTTAAATATAATGAGATAATTAAAATTTAATTTATATAATTAAAAGGACTTGAAAATATAATTATAGGGAATGAATAGTGATCCCTTTGAGGAATCACTATTCATCCCCTCAAATATTATTGTGTAATGATTGGCAAAAATGGGGATGAGAAAATGTGATGGGAAAAAATGAGGGAAAATTCTTTAAATTTTTTAAGAATGGAAAAGGGTTGGATATGGCCTAATCATATGTTTGGGACCTTCGATTTTCATACCTAAACAACATTCTATAGCTAACATCATGACGTATATAAATTGGGAAACAGAGTAACGAAAAACCTCCATGAATGTCACATTGCAATTATTTCCATGTGGAGTGTTGAGAGTAACCAATCTAATAATCATATACTTCCTCCATCCCAAATTAGATGCTAATATTTGTGATTTCACACAAACCAAGAAAATCACCACATAAGCTCATTTTCCAACATAATTATGATTGTAGAGACTAAAGAATCCTTAAAATTACAATTAATAACCAAATGCATGAGGAGAGTGCATGGGGCATGAGCGAGAAGATGGTGAAGTGGGTACATGAGGGTATAATGGATAAACACAATTACTGTTCCTTAAACTTGTCAAAATTTGCATCTAATTTGAGACAAAAAAATATGTTAATATTTGTATCTAATTTGAGACGGAAGGAACATTACTTTTAGGTCAATCCATTTATTACTATGAAAAACTAACCATAAATGAGATGATTGATTGATCTTTAGCATGAAAGAAATGAATAATAATAATAATAATAATAATAATAATAATAATAATAATAATAAGAATAATAATAAATAATGATTGATAGTCTTATAAGGAAAAAAAAATAAGTCTTTCACTTTGGAGTTTCAGTAATCCTAAGAAATTAATGTTCCTTCAAATCCCATATATATGCATTAAAAAGGAGAAAAAATGGGCTCTTCAACATCTTCTACTCCCTTTAGACCCTTTCTACTTCAAGTTCAAATTTTTTGTTTCAAATCCTCGTCCTCAGACCCTAATCATTATGCATTTAAATCATCAGTTTTGGATGGATCTTGAGCAACTGGACATCAGCCGATGCAAGGCTGTACAAAGGAGCTGAATAAATAAACTAAAATAAGCATTAGAGGAAGGAATTTATTTATGTTTCAAAACTACCACAATTCAATTATGATAAAGAAATTCGTACCTATTGATTTGTTTTTATTGAATCGATTGCTTAAGCTTAACCTGCAAATTTTACAACCAGATTTCATTAATTTAAGGCTCCTAGTTTTTTTAAATAGTTGAATTCCTAAAAGCTAACCCTACATTCGTCTCTATTCCATTTGAAAAGTTGGACTCACCATGTGAGAGAGAAAGAGAGATCGAGAAATCAAAGTCTAGTTTCGATCCTTGCAAGTTACATTGATGCATACACACCTCACGAACAACTCTGCGTTGGCCTGGGCTGTAGAGGATGGAAGAGGATGGAGGAAGACATAACATGATAATCTCATTCTTCTAGTTCCTCGTCACTTGACAATTACACGAACATCAATCAATCAATTAAACTTTAATCAACAACTAGATGAATCAATCAATTTAACTTTCAATTAAGTTGGTTTTGGCGCATTTCATGTAACAGGATTGTATGCAATTAGACGAAAATAAATAAATTTCCAAACAGTCATCCCAAATTCGACAAATTATTAGTAACCATAATCTGAAATTACATTTTCCTAATCCCAAACTCAGACGAAATACAACCAATCGAAAATTTCAATATCCATACACAACCGAAAATGAATCGAACACTAAGCAATTAGATGAATTTATGCAATAAAACTCACCTTTTTTTCGCATACCCAGAGGGAGTAGTATACTGTGATTGGATTTGCTTGAAACATCTTCCACGCAAACTTTATGCATTAAATTCATCAATGAACCCTAAATAAAAAATCAATCGAAGTAAAATGTACTGAGGATTATTTGGTAGAAGAATTAATCAACATCAGAAGAACGAACTAAAATATCACAATTAACAATTATCTCCCACTTAAATCTATCTGTAATCTGTACTTTAATTGCGCGAATTGCCTTTTTCATCTACAACCTCTCTTTCAAAGTCACGATTGCTTCCTTAATCATCTAGAGTTAAAAAAAAGACTAATTAACTAAATCAAAATTGGTTGAGCTGAGAAATTAATTGAATAAACAAATTTCCCCTCTGCATAAGGAGGATGGGCTGATAGAGTCCTTGGCTTCTTAACGACAACAAAAACTTGGAGTTGAAATTGATCGTGGGTATGATTGTGAATGCATGTCGTTTTTGTATAATGTATGTCGTTTTTGTATTGTCACTTTTTGACTTTAAACCTTATAATAACAATGCGGTACTTTGATATGTTTGTATAATCTATGATAAAAATGCAAACATTGATGGTCACATAAATTGATAACATATGACGGAAATGTACGACATGGATAAATCGATGGAGCATACACACATGATCGATGACGTGTAGAAGATCAACGGACAAGGACTGTGATCCCGATCAATCACCAAGACCGATGACATGGGAGATTAAAGGCTAAGATTTGAAGAATTATTATATAAGAAAGGACGATTCGGTTCAGAATAAAAGGAAATTGTAAGCAACGATTTTATTCCTTTCAATCATTAGAAAGGAAACTAAATTAGTGCATAATGTGTCAATCAAACGATTTTGGGAAAGTAAAAGTTCAAATCATAAACTACAGAAAATATCGAGATCAAATCTCACCGAATCATTACATCAAGTGTATGAGTGACGGTCAAGACATTGAGGAGCTATAAATAGAAGACAAATTTTCAGCTGAAGGTTTTTGCACAAACAGCGTAATAGAGAGAGCATCAGGAAGGGCGTGTCGAGTATCTCCACCCCGTGCCTCTGTTTATTGTCATAGGTTGCTCAAAGTTTAAAGGGTTGAAAATAGAGATCGAGAGTACTAGCCGTATTGGCTAAGTAAGGTAGAGTCCTACAATAGGTTGGATCATCTAGGTCTAGAGTTACATAGGAGATAATTGAAGTACAAGGATTAGTAGAGCTGTGCTGTTTGTGCATAAGCTCCTAGGTAATTCAGGAGAATTGATCTCCCACAGTTGTACGAACTTCTACCCGACGCAATTAGCCCGTGGACGTAGGTGTCGTTTAAACATCGAACCGCGATATATTATTAATAAGGGAAACAAATGTGTTTTTGTTTTGCATTTGAATCTCTCGTGTTAATCTCTGTTATTCTTTAAAGTTGTTTAATCTATTTTGTGCAAAAACCATTACAGCGTTTATATGCTCCAACAGTTCGAACTATTCTAAGCGAGAATTGTTCTATCCATCCAATTCACGTTTTTGTAATACTGGGCAAATCTATATTTGTTTCAGGATTGTTTTCATATCCGTCCACTGTAACAACTGGTCGAGTAGTAACTCGTTGAGATGTTACTTTTACCGTTCAAATCAAATCTACACAAACAACGCGATATTCATTATTTGGTTTGTTAGCAAGTCTCTGAACCTCACCACCAGTGCAGAGGGACTTATCATTTACACGTCAATAGATCTGATCAGTTTAATTCCAATAGTTATAACTGATTCATTCACAAGTCTCAAGCACAAACACATTTTGATTAGAGATACTTTCAACATAAATAGTTTGTAGCACAAAATGCCTATTAGATCTTTAGATCACTAGAACTATCGATTTCCATATTCACAACTGTTCCTGACGTTCCTGATTTAGTATAAACTTATAGGAGTCAGATCTGAAGATGTATCAACTCAATTGAATCAGTACAGACGATACTAATTCAGTATCAGATTAATAGAGTTAGTTCGACACGTTGTCACACTAAATCACGATCATCATCGTCACCCAGAGGAAGGACTTAGGCGTCATCAGTTTACACAACTAAAATGCATCAGTAGGAGCATAGGCAATCATTGTAAGTTTTAGTATAATTCCTACTGAATTATCACTTCACTTGTCTACTGAACTTAGTTTATTCGTAGATTGTAAACTGCTTGTAGGTACTGGTCCAGGTACTACTGACCAAGTACTACTTTATCTTTCACTGTTTAGTGTACTTTGAGTTATCTTTAGATTATTAGTTATAAACTGTGTTAGCTTATACCGTACTACTACTTTACAATTATCGTTTTTAGATTTATATTCAAGTAGTTAAATGTAATCTGTTTAGTTAGTACTGGTTGATTATCCGCTGCTGTTTAGTATCTAGCTTAAGAATAAGATTGTCTTATTTGTATTTGGATTGTTCTTAAGTAGATCGCTTGTACATCTAATCAATCACTTCAATAAAACAGAGATAATTTATAAGTGGTTGTTAGATTATGTTTGAGTGGTATCTGGTTAAGTTGCCACATTTGGTAACTTAGTTGAAAAGAGTTAGGGCCATCAAATTTCAATGACGGTTATCATGAAGAGGCAACATTGTTGGTTGTAGAGGTTATCGTGGAGAGCGGTTTTCTTCGCCCGACGCTTCGATGGGGAAGAAATTCGGAGAAAAAGATCTCAAATGAACAATCTGATTTGGTAAGGGAAACAAAAAATAAAAAATAGAAAACGGTATCGTGTTTGTAAAATGACGCCGTTTGTGCCTTTTCAACACAAGAAAAACACAGCTGCTAAGGTAGAGTGTGTATAGCACGACTAACTTGACACATGAACGTGTTGTTGACTCGCAAGTTATGTTATAATTGAGCATTTTTAAGGCTTTTCATAAAGAAATGAACAAAAAACAGACATGTGTACTTTTGTGTTGTAAATTAATAAAATAGGTAGTTGATTTAAAATAAGTCTTTTTTATATTCTTCACGATGAAAAATCTCAGACTCATAAATAAATGAGTATAAAACTTCAATTCAATAATGAAACAATTATATGAAATGAAACAACATCAACATGCATTAATAGACACACACTCTTTCAAGATGGTATCACTGTTATCGGAGGGTGTAAATGTTCGTATAGTTCATGACACACACTCTTTTTTTTTTTTTAAAGTTAAATGCTACAACTCGAGCTGAATCCTAATGAAAATTATAAGAGAGGAAGAACTCCATTGGTGAGCTAAATCTAATCCTTGAATTTTATAAATAATTTTTAGATTTTTGGTACGTATTGTTTCAACATGATTTGAAACGATCTAGTAGTGGAGAGCACGCGCCTTTCCTGGTAGTCTTGATCTTGTTAGAGTAGCTAAAACATAATAAGAGAAAAGAAGTATTTGAGCGTCTACGGCCTAGAACGGGCCTACAAGGCTCACCACGATGCCGAGAGCTTCCTGGTGTCACTCAGTCTAGAGAGAGAAGTGTCTATGTTCAAGAGTGAGATGGTTGCCCAATTATGTTTCTGTGTGTCTTGAGCACATTTATGATGGATCTTATATAGTAAGGTGTAGGCATCATTAGGACACATTAGCCCTTTGAAAGCGATCTGTGATGGTGGGTCTATGAGTTCCCTCGGCTTTGGGCACTCATGGCCTCTTGAGGAGGACAAAGGCCGACGGTCTTCGTGCCTTGGGCTCTCAAGGCCTCTCTAGGGAGACGGAAGTCGGAAGAAGCTGAGTCCATCCTAAGATGAAGTCACCTAGGACCTCACAATCCAAATTACTTAAAAACTCATGTCATATTATTTGCCCCCTTTCTTGTAGGAGGACTATGACCTCGTGGAAGAAATACTGCTCGACATGGGATTTTATTGGACACTTGGATCTCGTTCAAGCCTGGAGCCGTATCTTTCGGTATAAATGTGTCGGTTTAACAAGCATCTCTGTCTTGTTCCGATTGATTTGACCCCGAGCCATCATCGACTTCAGGGTTTTCTTCTCTGCCTTCGGATCACTTCGCCTGGGAAGAGCTGATCCCAAGCTTGAATTCAAAATTTGTCTCGACAATCCGCATAAAGGGCTTGATTATCCATTAATTTGGAGGGGACTCTTTAATGATGTCTCTTGGGTAACCAACGGTTATTAACAGATTGAAATAAATGAGTCGGCTGAAAAGACATCCTATCTATAGCAATTCCTAAGGAGACAAAGAGATATTACACGAAACGAGGGGATGTCAGTGCAAGCATGGTTGACGTGGCACTCATTCGTTGAACCTTGTCGTCTCTTCGTCTTCAGACTCTTGGTATTCGTTATTTCATCATGCTCTCAGGATTTGATATAAATAGCCCCCTCATAGTCACTTTGACTCAATTCTCAAAATTTTCTTTAAAATCCTTGCTAGAGAGAGAAAGAGAGATAGAGATCCGCTTCTACACCCCTAACCGTATCCACACTTTTCTTCAATTTCTCTCTACTTTCTTTCGGCTTCACCATGTCTTAGTGGCCATCCAACCGATATGACTAGCCATCTTTAAGAAAACCATCATTGAGCCAAGGCTCGAAAGATCATCGTCTGAGGCAACGCTTTTAGGAGAGCGTCCAGGCTGGCTTCTTTAGGGGGCCAATCTCTAGTGATGTCCCTGCTCTTAGGAGGTCGGTGGAGACTGTGACACCCCTCTTCCGATTTCCCTCCTTGATCTCCAATGATGGGAGATCGTTTGAGGAGCGTCAGGTTTCTTTATCAGTTAATGTTAAATATAGATTACGTCTATATTTAAATAATCTTATTTGTCAAGAAAAAAATATTACGTCATACCTAAATGTGAATGCATGTTATATTAACAATGCATGGTATATCAACGATTGAATTGTCACTTTTTTACCTTAGGAAATTTATATAATAAAACGTGAAAGATCAAGTAGTTATAAAAACATTTTGTCATTTTGATATAATTGTATAATATATGTTTAATAAAAACAATAATGATGTAAAGTCTCGTTCAACAAATCATCACGTGGATTGCCAAGTTAGGGTATTTTAACAACCAAAATCAGAGTAAATAGATAATCTGGATTGATGAAGTAATCAGGGGGATTGATAAGGTGGATAAATCGACGATCAAGATTGTCTTAAAATAAGCAAATAGGATTGATAAAATGGATAGATCGACGGTTGACAATTGAAGACTTTCTCTCCAAGGCAAGATCGGGAGATAAAGGATATATATCACAAATGGAAATAAAGATCAAGGATAATATCTTGGTATATCAATATCTATCAACAGTAAAAGGAAACTGGAATAATTCTTAAAGAAAAGAAAGTCAAAAAATGTTTCTTGCATGCCAAGAATTTCTATCAATACAATTTATATATACATTTGGTAACTAAAAATCCAGATCATGTAATTAAACCAAATCGTATATGATTCTTATTATGAATGACAAGCAAGTCAAGGAGCAGATATAAAAGGAGGATGAGTTTCCAGCAAAAGACTTTGCACAAGCAGCTTACCCGAGAAAGGATTTGTAAGAGTGTGTTCGGGTTTAACTCCACCACGTGCCTCTGTTTGTTGTCATAGATTATCCAGGGTTTAAAGGGTTGTGAGCAAGGATCAAGAGTACTAGCCGATGTTGGCTATGTGAGGTAGAGTCCTAGAATAGGTTAGGCTACCTAGGTTCTAGCTTTACTTAGGAGATTTTCGAATTAGAGGGATTAATCGAGTTGTGCGGTGTGTGCACGAGCTCCTAGGTAATTCAAGAGGTAAAATCTCCCATCATTGTAAGAACTACTACTAGAAGGAACTATCAACGGACGTAAGTGTTAGTTAATACACTAAACTGTAATATATTTATTAATAAAGGAAGCAAAGGTGTTTTGCATTGGAATCTCTCGTGTCAATCTTTTGTTATTCTTTAAAGTTGTTTAATTTATTTTGTGCCAAACCAATACAATGTTTATATGCTCCAACAATTCAAACTATTCTAAGTGAGAACTAATCTATCCATCACATCACGTTTTTGCAATACTGATTGAATCGGTATTAAACTCAGGATTGTTTACGTATCCGCCACAAGTAACAACTCAGGATTGAATCAATAACTGCTTAACCGAATCAGTCCAGACTACACTAGTTCAATATCAGATTGTCTAAGCTAGTCCATCATCTTATCACGCTAACTCACGATCATCATTATCATCCAGAGTAAAGATTTAGGCATCATCAGTTTATCGGACTAAGGTGCATTAGCAGGAGCGCATGCAAAGCTTTGTAAGTTCTGGTTCAGTTCCTACGAAACTATCTCTTTTCTATTTAATGCACTTAATTTATCTATAGGTTGTAAACTGATTGTAGGTACTGGTCCAGTTTCTACTGATCAAGTAATTGTTTATCTTTCATAATTTATTGTACTTTGAGCTCTCTTTAGATTATTAGTAATAAACTGTGTGCTTTACAGTTATTTTTCTTAGAATTATATTCAAGTTGTTAACTGTAATGTGTTTAAATTAGTACTGGTTTATTTTCCTGTTTAGTATCTAGCTTAAGAATATGATTATCGTATCTGAGTTTAGATTATTCTTAAGTGAATCTTTTGTAAATTTAATTAATCACTTCAATAAAACAGAGATAATATATAAGTGATTATTCGATTAGGTTTGAGTTGCATCTCGTTGAATGTCACATTAGGTGACTTAGTCGAAAAGAGTTAGGGCTATCAAATTTCACTAAATCTTTTAGTTTCAAAGAAGTGATCATGCTAAATAAATATAAATAACCATGCCTACCCAAATAAATCATATAAATATAATAACTATGCAAGTTATGATCTGTGTGAGAGTCTTTTGAATAAGTACATTGATTCTAGTAGCGTTCGCGCAACAACTTCCAACTATTTCCTACCTGAGAAATTAGGATTTGAAGTTTATGAGATATAAAATCATGTGAGTAAGCCGTTAATTATAAGAGGATTTTTCCCTCCCTCATATACTTATATACATTCTAAATTTTACCCATGATAATAATTTAAAAATATTATCATGTCATGCATTTTATTGACTAGATGAGTCGAAATCAAATAATTTTATCAAAATCGATTTTGAATCGATTCAATCAATCATGGAGAGATTATTTATTTGATATCATGGGAATCGCTTATTGAACCTCTATCGGCTCGCCGATAAAGTCTACGATCCTTTAACTAGGACAACTACCTTTATTACTCCTCATCCAGGTTCTGGATGAGCTACTGAACTACGGCTCGTAGTCCCTCCATAGCCCAACGCCTTGTCATGACAACCCTGTTAGGTATTCTGTAGAAACGACGTCTGAATCCTATCATGAGTTCCGTCGAACCCATGAATCGGTCTATGTATTTATTCCGATTTTCCCACACGTAGTTTCATATAAATCAATTATTTATAGTTTTATTTTTATTTTTCCAACGATTTTATATTAATATACTTACCCAAGTCGTATATATGCGTATATATAGCACACCAACCTAGGTAGCTATTATATGTATATATATAAACACGCAATCAATATGCATGATACATAATAAAAATATAAGTGCCTTTTATAATTAAAAGCCTACTCACAGTGTTGAGGATCGATTCTTGCAAATCGATATTAGCTAGACCTTACGTCGTCGTTCGTAGTCACGTTACTATTAGCAGTTTCGGTCGGCGAGTTCTCAGCAGCGACGGGGTGCATCCGTTCTTCTTATGTCGTCGTAAAACTATAGACCTTTGAGGAACTCGGGTTTATTCAATGATTCCTTTCGAGATTTCGATCTCTCAAGCGTTAAGTTTCAATATACAAAAATTTTAGAGAGAGAAAGTGATATAGAGAAATATGAAATCACCTTCTTCTCGATGTTAAAATGAAATCACCTTTCATTCCTTTCTCCATTTCCTACCTCAAATGAAAACTTTAAACTTCTATTTATAGTGGACCTTACTTCATCGCTAAGTAATATTACTTTATTGCGAAGTAATCAATAAACAAATATTACTTCGTCGCGAAGTAGTCGCACTACTTCATCGCTAAGTAATTTGTTTACATAATCACGAAGCAGTCTCAATACTTAGTCACTAAGTAATTGCTTACTTCGTGGCGAAGTAATCACGTTACTTCATCCCTTAGTAATTGCATCATCCTCATAGGAGATAAACGTAATAAGACTTGAATCGGATGCGGCCTTTACAATTCTCCCACACTTAAGATATTTCGTCCTCGAAATAATATTAACCTAGTTTCATAAATTAGTATCTCATACTAAGTCAATTGTCTCCTATATGCTAACATTTTTCCATTGCACTCTTTCCATGAGTTTGCATTTTTCCCTCATGTTTAAGGAAACTTTTATAACTCAAAGGTTTCCATCCGAAGGGTGTTTAGCCTATCGATTCATTCCTCTCATAAAGACATACTCATATTTAAGCTAGTAATCCAGCTAATGCTCAACCATTTCTCAGTCTTATGCCCCCAACAAACTGGCGATTGCGTCAATGATCAACATGATGAAAATACAAACCTCATAGATGGTAGACTGCATAACCTAAAGAAAATATAGACCTCATAAAGCTTGCTTTTCCTAGGTATTTTCCTATAGCCATTCCACTCCCCAATCTTTACTCCAAGTGATGCTCAACCGACCTCTGATATCAAAATTGTGACGCCCCTCTCCCAATTTCCTTCCTTTATCTCCAAGGACGGGAGATCGTTCGAGGAACGTCATGTTTTTTTATCACTTAATGTTAAATATAGACGTATCACAGAGACGCCTCCAAGGCTGAAGTTATTGGCGTCTTTAATGAGGGCTCATGCTGCTGCGAGCCCTAGGGATTTTGTTCTTACCCTGAGAATGCTGAAAGGTATAATTTTGAGGGCCCTCCTTATTTGTTATGGTGTCGAGATAGGGAGGGAAGTGATGTCGTCATGTGATTGGATCTAGTGCCGTGAGATTCCGAAGATAATGATCCTTTGAGTTCGTCTCTCTCTGAACAGTGAGGCCGAAAACTAGAAGAGGCTCACTTTGGGTTCTTGATTGGGTGGACCTGGCTGCTGAGGTAGAGATTGAATTCGGCAGGTGGCCAATTTGAGCGTCTTTTCCATTCGCTTGCTTTCCTCTGCTGTAAACCTTGTGTATTGATCCCTCGAGTTCGGCTTCCCTTAAATCAAAGAGTTGGAATCTGGGCGGAGCCTCCTTCGGGTTTTTGGCCAGATGGAGCCTCTTGTTTGATAGGAAATCGGATTCAATGGGTTGGTATTTGCAAAGATACAAGACCGATGAAGCCGACAAGGTAGAGAGACATTACAAGTGATGACCCCTCGAGTTCGGTTTCCACAAGAAGAATGAGGCCCAGGACTGGACAGAGCCTGTTCGGGGCTTTGGTTAGTTGAGCTTGGTTCTTTCAGTGGAAACATGAATTAGGTGGATTGTCATTTTCTGAGTGAACAGATGAAGCCGAACATACTGGAGTTTTCACCCTCGGGGTTCGATTTTTATTCGGGTGGCTATGCCGGAGCTTGGGTAAAAGTCGAACTCCATTGGATAGCCACTTACAACATTCCTAACATCGGAAAGCAAGGATAGGAAGACATGCGTCGTGCTCTTTGCCGACACAAGTTTGCTGGTTTTTCTTGTTTTTACTTTAATCTTGGGTGCAGCCACCGAGGTGTTGAAGGCCTTTACGGCAAGGAAGGCGGCGGGACAAGTTAACCCATGGGGCCGAGACCTCTCTAAGGATGAAGGGAAAAGGAATGTCCATGAGGTCGAGGAAGGAGCGACGATCGAGGTCCGTAAGGACAAGAAACGAAGGCTCTATGCCCCCGCCCAATGCCGAGACCAGGGATCTCAGACCGAGCTCCACGCCTCGCAAGAGAGGTTCCAGGCCGACGGCTGTCAAGAAGTGGTATGCCTCTGTAGACGTGTCGAGCGCAATTTCTCTGGCGGATGATATGCACCCGACTTTGGAATGGGCGGCCAAGGCTGTTACAGATGGGGGTTCGACTGAAGATGGAGGCGAGTGGCCAGAACTGGTGGAAGCACCTCTCGGTTTTAGCAAAGTAGTAAGCCTATGATCTTTCCTTTATTAAGTTAGTATTTCATTGGCTTTGCTTGTTCGCTCTGTGCTGACCCTGTCCGACTTCTGTCTTTCAGGCTGCTGATCATGTCTACAAGTTGGTCCGGAGGGGCGAGGAGCAAAACCAGATCCACAAGACTGTGTTGGATGATTTGAGGATCGTCGAGGAGAAGGCCATCAAAAGGCAGTCTCGTTTCCATGATTTGGAGGACAAGCTCAACTTGGTTAAGGGGCAGTTGGAGAACCGGAAACGTGAGGCCAGGGACTTGAGCAGGAAGTTGAAGAGGGTGAAGCTTCAAACGGCCAGGGCTTTTGACTTCTACAAGCTCTCGGAGGACTTCCACACCAACGCCATCCAAGCCACCACGCAAAGTGCTTTGGCTTAGAGCCCAAGCATTTGACGAGACGGTGGCGGCCATGCAGGCCCAGTTTCTCGAGTTTGTCCTCACTGGGAAGATTTGGAATCAGTGCCAAGCCGAGTTAGATGGGGATGAGGATGATGACCATGCCGGAGCTTATGAAGAACCAGCAATATGCTGACGAGGAAGAAGCCCATGGCTTGGAGAACTCGGCTTTTGTAGACAATATTTGACAAAATATATACTTTTGTTAAAAAAAATTCACAAAATACCAACACAAGGTAAATTCAATTTGAAATATAAAAATGTCAGTATCCCAAACACATTTTATCTTGTTTTAATCCTTTTTTTTTTTTTTTTAAATTTATGGTCTGTTTTTTCTCTTCAACGGGTAAGAACTAAGAAGTACTAACCAATGAAATATCATGAAGAAAGAATGTATTATTATTATTATTATTAAAAGCGAACGTATTATGGCTTCACTCATTCGAATTGCACGTCCAAAGATAGTGTTTGAAACCGGTAAAATTACTGCTATCACTTCATAAGGCCAATTTGTACAATTTATTTTGGAAGTGAGAGAATATATTTACTTGTGGGTTTTCCCATACTGGTGGCAGCCTTCAATCTCTTTCGTGCCGCCTGAGCAAAATATTAAAATTCAACCTACTCTTCCAATCATTGAATGACTGGAAAAATTACTAGGTAGAAGTCACGAATTGAATCACATGATTTATGCAACAAGAAGTACCTGCCTTTTACTTAAAAAAAAAAAAAAAAAAAAAAAAACTGCCTTTCAATATTATACTAGTAGGCATTTTCTTTTCGGCTATTCGGCCAAACTATTTTTTTACTCCCCTAATATAATGCATCCATATTTAAATTTATTCATTCAAATAGAAAATATTTAATTAATAACATTCACTAAAAATATATTTATTTAAATAAATTTAATATTAAAAATATAATTTATTTTGAGCCGGTAGGTCTCATCGTTTATCCTATCTTATGAAGGTAAAATAAACATTATATAGGATGAAAGATGGATTTTTTCCTATCAATTACAAATTAAAAACCCCTCCATTTCATATTAACTTCCATATTAAAATGCCCAAATTATTTTTTGACTTGACCCTAAAAAAAACATTTGACCTCATCCAATGTATGGAGGAAAAATTATTTCCATTTTAAGTGTCTAATTGTGTATACTAGTCAGGAGGTCCGTCCGGTGGACGGGAGGACATTTTCCTTCAAATTCTATTTAAACGGATGTTATATATAATCATCATATCATAATTTATATTTTAAAAGTTCAATAATCATCAAAATATAAATACGGAAACGAATGTTTAAGTAAGACTATCCAGATGAGCATTAAGATTAATAGAAAAAAATAAAAAATTCCTAACGAAATCTAGAACTATTTGCTTGGTTCATCGATGCTAATCTTTTTTCTCAACTTTAACTCTAACCAATTTGGGACGGACTTTGCTTGGTTTTTCTCCCGTATCATCCTCGTCATCAGATGAAATATATATTATTCTTTTTCTTTTGTTGGATTTGTCAATTGTCGGAGTCATGTCGCTATCTTCTCGATCGGTATCCTACCATACCAATTTAAAAAAATTAAGTTCATTATATATGTGTATATTTTAGGAATGAAAAAGTGTCTTATAACTTAAGATTCAATCGATAGTATTTATACCTCCAAATCCGCATCGACGTCTTCTTCTTCTTCTTCTTCTTTCTCAGAAGTCTAGAAGGAAAAAAAAATTCAAGCTTTTATGTTAAAAATACGGATGATAAATAAGAGAGCCCCAACTATAATATTATATATATGTGTAAGGTAAATGTGTAAAAGTTTACTCGAGTGAAGTGTTTATCCTCGAACTGTTTAATGCGACCCTCGTCTAATGTCACTCGCTTAACGGTATAAGTTACATCCCAATCCGAGAATAGATACTCCTCGGTAATTCCAAATTTGAATAACAGCTCATTGTCGGCAATTTCCTCAAATTCAGCTAAGAGGTTTTTATTTGATTTTTCCTAATGATGATCAGAAAATAGATAAGGTAGTTAACAAACACGTTTAAATAGAAATATAAACATAAGCTCAATTTATTTTCAACCTTGTTTGATGGATTTATAAGGTCCGTTGCAGATTTGCCGATCAACAATTTCACCATTCGATCAAATAGCATTAATGATGTGGCTCCAGTACGATCACAGACTCTCACTTGCATCTTAAATCTGAAAAAAAAACCATGATAAATAATTGACTTGTGTTGGAATATGCATTCGCGGATCATAGTTGGCACTTTATTTAGAGCCCATGTAGAATGCTATTAAATTTATATTGTTTTGCCCTTAAATTTGGTGATATGGCTCAGAGTAAGCAATATAACCAAATAATTAAAAAAATATAAGGCTAAAAAAATAACATTACTATTAGCATAAACGGATGAATTTACGTTTATGGATTTTCGATATCTTACTTTGACTCAGCGGTCACCAGGTCTTGACACTTTGGACACCACCATTTTGCCCCATTCTTTTCAACTTTTTATTGCACATTGTACATCCTTCATAATACCAGTTCTCGATGGATTCGACTTCGATTATTTGTGTAAGCATTGTAAAATGTCCCACCTGCTATAGAATTTTGAATATTTTACTTTTCTTGATAGGTTTGATTATAATAAATGCTCAAAATAAATAACTACTAATTAAGACTATGAAATTATTATTACCACTGGAGATATAGAAAGTTCTTTAACTGTGATTCTTTTCGTAAGGAGGAATTCATCCGACATCGAAATTGGTCCCGGTAGTTGAGTTATAATTTGTGCGTAGGAGCCTATATCATTAAGTCTACAATACACCATAAAATCAGTAAGTAAAATCGTAAAAAAAAAATATCTAGTGTAAATTAAAATCAATCTATGGTATAAAATAATTATTTTTGGCTATATTTGACATCTTCAGGTAGATTCGGGTTGACGAAGATCTTTATTCCTTGAAAATTATTACTTATTCCAAGAATTTCTGCAATTTAAAATTATTTAAAATTTATTATGGTATACATTATATTATGAGATTTTAAAAAAAAATTAATATAGGAAATTGATGAACTTACTATTAAAAGTATTCGTAACAGCCGATTGTAAAATAACAACTATTGATTTTTTTAAGTTGTAGCATCCAATATAGCTTCATTTAATTTCTCGACAAAAGCATCCCACAAAATGCAATTAATCCTCTTTTTCCTTAAGCATAGGGGAAAAATAAGCATTTAAATACAAAATCATAATAAATAAAACAAAATTAGATCAATGACATAATTAAATTTATATCATAAATAATGATAAATAAAAAAAATAACTTACTCCAAATAGGTAAGCAATTTCATTGTCTTGTCTGGCTTGACTATTTCCCTTATTTTTTCATTCTCCACGACATGCCCAATAACATCTGTATTTTTAAGAGATCTATACGATTATAACAAAAAAAAATAAAGAAAATTAAATATAAAATTTAAAAATAAATCATTCTCCTTATTTAAAATTGAATCAAAGCTCACAAAATTAAAAGCAAATTTTGAAATCCCTTCATCCGAAATCTTTTCGACTATGGTATTTTTCAAGAAGAACAATTTGTATTGATTTCTAGTAGCTTTAAGTTTGTTGGTAGGTTCAGAGACGAAATTTTTTTGGAAACTATATACTTCTCTTTCACTTATTTGTTGTCTATATGTTGCAAGAAGATATTTTTTTATAGTTGCTTGAATGCGGCCATACTACACACAATAAAATATATTTTATAAAAGACAAATTTATTAGATACATTAAAAAATAAAAAATTCTAAAAATTCAACATCATAAATATTCTAAGGAAAAAAAACCTTATCATCAAGCAAAATCATCTCTATACTTCCATCTTCAATACGGCTACCGAAATTTGGTATTGTCCAAAGATTTAAGACGCGAGCCTTAATCTTCCAATCAATACGTCCTACAATAAAACGATCTATAATCAAAAGATTGAAAAGATAATTATTTCAATTTAATTTCGTTGACTACACAACAATAGAATGTTATATTGATAGTTGTATTGATGAGCAAAAAAAACCCTTATCCGAAACTTCTTTTTGAAATATAATAAAGCTGACTTAGCAAAAGAAAATCGTACCGAAAATTTTTGTTTGTACGCATGTGAATTTGGTATGTTGCATATAGGTATATATATACTCCTAAAATAAAACGAACAAAAAAAAAGAATCCCATATGATTAGGAAGCCATAATATATTCGTAATATTACGAAGAATAAGTCAAAGTGGGAAATATAAATTAATTATTAAATTTAATAGAGAAGTTGAAACTTTAAACATCGAATGAGATATCATATATTATAATATTATAAGAATAAGAAATGCAATTAATATATAATATTACATGAATATGTCCGAATAGTTGTCATATATATGAAGATATAAATATATTTAAATATGATCTTATTTTACAATAATTAAACTATAATTCATTGAAACATTATAAAAAATAAAACTTTTTATCTTAAAACAAAAAATATATATAAAAAAAAAGGTTTTTGTGTTGTAGAATAGAGAGAATAGTATTTATGAATGTATGACAACAAATGTGAAACAGAATAGAGTATATATACTACATATAGTAGATGGCGTGAATTCATTATATTTGCTAATTAATTATGTCTAAAATCCCAAAGAAAAATTAGTTTGTTTAATTATTTTATTATGTTTTTGAAATCCTAATATAGTTAGGAATCGAATTTGGTATGGAGATTAATTAGGATTTGGATTTGTCTTCTATTAGGAATAAAATCCCATTGTTTAATTATTTTATTATGTTTTTGAAATCCTAATATAATTAGGAATCGGATTTGACAGAGAGATTAATTAGGAATTGGATTTATCTTCTATTAAAAATTGGATTTATCTTCTATTCATAATAGTTTGTTTAATTATTTTATTATGTTTTTAAGTACTAATTTAACACAAATTTGATTCCTAATTAAAACTCCATATGTCGAATATTAATTTGACAATAAAATTTACAATTAAATTGCAATTGAAACAAATTGAAAAAAATCTCCCAGTACCTATGACATTTATTTATTTATTCACAACGGAGGAAGGGATGATTTGGTTTTATACGAATAAATAGAGGAAGGGATTATTTGGTTTTATACTACTCTCCCGCCCATGCCCACTCCACTATTACTGTGAAATTACCGTATAGCCACTGTACTTACTCTCTTCATTTTTAGTCCCCCTGATTGGTTCCAATTTCACTCGATTTCATTTCTTAGAGCGTTTATGGAGCCTGCTGCAACTGCAACAACCACCCGAGCTCCTCCCAGCTCGGATCCAGCAATGTCGGCCTAGAGAATCCTCCGCAGGTCTCCTCGGATGCTCTCCTCCAAATCTAATTCGCCAGTGACGGACAAGTCTCCTCCGTCACAGCTTAAAAAGAAGCTCAAGACTTCGCCGTCTGTCGCCACGATGAAGGAAATTCACGAGCCTAGTTTTTCATTTTTCATCGGCGATCCAGTTCCCGACGAAGAGGCAAGGCAGAGGTGGCCTTGGAGATATCAAAACATGGATAAGGTGAACTTTTTATCACCTGCTCATAGATTTTTCCATTTCGTTTTCTCATTAAGCTTGCATGTTGACATGAGAATAAAATTTTCAATCTAATAATTGCCGTCAATTAAAGAGCAATGCAGTTATACAGATAACTAGATTCAATTGTTTAGGATGTTTCTGAGATGGATGGTATTGAAATGAAAGAGCAGATACAATTGGAATTTAGCTGAAAATAGCTGCTAGCAACAGGCCCTCAACAACTTATGTTCCGCATAATTTACTGTACTTTGACCCTGATTAAATTTTCCATTATTTGGCCTTATATTTTTGTGATTTTTAATCAAACTTTTATTGGTCTATTAAGTTTGAATTGTAGCTTTTTGTTGGAAGTCTAATTTTGTCTTCCTATTTGCAGGTTCAACAAAATAAGATCTGCCATACAAATTCAAAGTTAGTATGAGTTAAGGCACGTTTCCTCTTTGAGGTTGTTTACTTTGTTCCAAATTGATTGCATTGTTTGATGCAGGGATGACGAAGAAGATGATGTATTGGTTCTCAATGTAAAATGCCATTATTCACAAGCAGAAGTTGAAAATGTAAAGGCAAGCATCTCTCTATTTTTTTATATCAATCACTTGCCTCGATCAAGTATTAGTAATATGGTTGACTGTAACTGTTGTAGGGTTGTCTTTTTGGATTACAACTGTATAATTCTTTGGCTTGTGTCTTCTCTTTAGAACAAAAAAGATGAGAACTTTTGAGCTGTTAAGCTTATGCATCTTAGAGACTGCTCGTTTGTCCCAGACACACTCAACATAACTCAATACATGACCTAACTGTAGTGACCAGGGTTCTGGCTGAAAACAGGCACTGTAAAGCGCTCATTTTCATTCACATTGTTTGCTTGGTGAGATGATTCAATGTGGCTAAGGATAAGTTAGCTCTCTGGAAATAATGACATATTGACATTTATTGGTGCCTTCCTGACAGATAAAATAATGTGCAAATTAAGATGCGTGTGTGCTGTTATTTGTATTTTGGCTTTAAGGCTTTTCTATGTGCCATCAACCAAAGCCTTTATCCCCCACTTTTAAGCATTTTTCTGTTCTTTTCTAGTTTGAGAAACAACAAATATGCTTCTCTCAACAACACAAAATGTCAGCATGAATCTTGTATTCTTCTAACCCCAAAGAAGTACAAGTGCCTGGATACATCGACAAGTTCTCAATTACTGCCTGTTTATTGAAGGCCATCTGCTCTTTTATTCCTTTGCCTGTTTTGATTTTACTACTTGCACATGCGATTCTAACTTTGCCAATTTTCTTCCAGGGTGACGAAAGGGTGCAAAACTATGTTGGTCGAATAATAGAATTTTTCCAGACAATGGATGATGAAGATTGTTTAGAGTCCAATGGTTCTATAGAGCAGAAGATACAGTGAGTAATGAGGCTGTTCTCATATTTATGTTATCAATGTATGTCCTCCACTGGTAAATGTTCTCCGTTTGCCTCAGGTAATGAAGGAAGAGGCTGCTTCTCATGACAGGAAACGTGCATTCTATTCTGAGATGATGAATGACAATTTGTTGGACTGCATTGTTTCAAAGCTAAGGATCATACATGTACCTCCAAAAGTAAGCATTAATTGTCAAACTGATTTATATTGCATTTTCATGTCTATTTTGTTAAATTGACTTGGCTAAACAATATCTATTGGCACGTTGACCTGAAGTCAAAATCCATACCATCCTTTAACTTCTACTATAACATGAAATATTCAATTGACTATTCAACGTTTTCTACTATGGCTGATGGTAAGTGTTACGTCCCAATTATTAATTGACTAATCATAAAAATATTATTTATTATGCATTTATCATAAATTAGACGCATGATAAAAAAAATAAAACGATATCGTGACATATTACGTGTTGTTATATCTTATATCAATGATTAAATATATATAAGGATTAAACGATCATTTATTTAAAATTGAAAGTAAAATTGATTTACTAATAAAAGTATAGGGATGATGTAATAATAAAACAAACTATATTTGTTCTACAAGTTTCCACCGAATCGGTGGAAACTGTATCACTAAAAAATGTAATTAATTAAAGAAATAAGAAGAAGAAGCTGGGATAAGATAATTATATGGTTAACGATCTTCATTTCAACCTGTCCTGTAGAAAAGCAAAAAACTATTCCATGTAAAAGACGATCGATCTAGCAGACTAGCATAGCATAGTTGGGGTTAAATCCGCTATATTGAATCTCTGCTAAGGGATTTGCGTGGGATTGAAGTTTTTGTGTTTCGAGATGAGCTCAGTATTTCCACAAAGATCTGATGGTGTTGAGATGGGAAACTACAAAAAGCTATCGTCAGGGATCCAGTATAAAGATGTTTTTCCTGGCATTAAAGGCATCAGCATAAACAATGCAAATCAGCAGATTATTGTTCCTCCTGATGAGACGTAGATCGGATTGGAAAGTGAGATTGAACAATCGAGCAGTGGCGTGCGATCGAGGTGTTCGTTGACATAAGAGTTGCGTCGCGGATGAGGTAAGTATCGATTATAAGATATACTAGTATAACGGTTTACTAATAAACCGTAGCCCCTTGGTTGGTACTAATATATATAAACATATAATATATATTTCTGAAAATAATGTGTTTGAGAAATTGGTTTGATATAAATTGTTAGTGTCAATTGATTTGACATATGGGATCATGGATTGGTTTTATGAGAATTGGATAGGTCCGTGGCTAGTACGTATAAATATATAAAAATATATATTTACATATTTTGGGAATAATGCGTTCAGGAAACTGGTTTGATAAAATGTCAATTGTCAATTGACTTGAGTAGTGATTATATATATTTTAAATTTGGTTTGAAATATGGAGTTATTAGTTGGATGTGAGAATTGAGTTGTGAACTGGATTGGGAAAATGGAAATGTGTTTGTGATTTGATTTTCAGGCACATGTATAGGTTATGGCCATAGACCGATTATATGAGACTATCTATTGTTGGGTCCCGTCACTGCCTATCATTGAGGGTAGAGTGACCGATTTGTAACGAACGGGCCCACGGTGAGGCTGAGGTATGCTTTGTGCTAACCAAACCAAAAGACGTGGTAAGGCGTATCGTTACAGTACCTAGACAGGATCTAGGTACCACGTGCCGCCCGACCGACCGGGTTAAATGTCGGAGTTTTCGTTGGATTGGGTAAGAGTGTTGGTTTGTTGTGTGTTCTGGGCATTGTGTATGCCTAGTTGGTTTCGATTTGGCGAGTGTCGGGCTTGTGATTTTTGGGTAAGGATGTTCTGGTTGTTTGAATATTTGTTGGTTTGTGTTTTGGTTTTGAGAAACTTTTAAACTTTCAGGGATTCATTTGAATGCCAGGATGTTGGGTTTTGAAGAAAAAATATATATAAATATATTCACATTGGTTTGGGAAGAAACCTAGTTTATTAACGTTGTTCGGGAAGGGAAGCGAGTTTTGGAAATCTCTAATCGACTTCGAAACTTCCGTGGGTGTATAATTTATTAGTCTATCTTTATATTGTTATATTTTGTATTTGGTACTTACTGAGTGCGTTGTCACTCATCCAAATACTACATTATTTTTCTTGCAGTGCATAGATTAAGCGACTCAAGGAAGCGCGACGCGACGTTCGAACTTCTTTCTTTTGTGTATAATCTTTCATCATTTCTCAAAATAGATATTACTCCGTGTTGGTAAAGTTAAATTGTAAAAATATAATGACTTGTTAAGTAAATAGATAAATTATTTAATAATTTAATACTTGTGAGATCGTAAATAGTAATTAGGCTGGTCTTAATCTCGCTTGAGAAGATTAAGACGCCGGTCACGATCAGGGTGGATTTTGGGTCGTGACAGTAAGTATCATTCGTGCGTTAGAATCTGCAGTCTGTAGAATTCAAACATTGACGACAAGTCTGTAAAGTAACATATTAGTGCGGCTGTCCTCTTGTTATGTGCATGCATTGGTCATCCAACATTATTTTCAGTTATAATTCAGTCTGATTGAAGAAAACTTAGTTCACTTTGCATGGATATATTTCTTGCCTTGAACATGTATTGTATGAAATCTGACCTGGAACAGTGTTTCATCTGTCAACAATTTCCATCAAACACTTTCGTATCAAGGTTTAAATTGCGCTTTAAACTTTCTTTTTTGAATATGTCGACAGATGTACTGTAAGTCTATTATTAACGGGAGTTAACATGGTTGTTTATTTGAGGGCCTTGATGATACTGATTTATTACCATTATCGTATGCATTTTCTCATTGCCCCCCCAACGGTTGATCCCAATTCATTTTACATGCTAACTTTGAATTAAATGTTGTTGCGGCACCCAATTCAGAAGAACAATTTACCTGCTGGGTCTAATTTTCTGTTATGGACTTGACAATTCTGCAGATGGCAGTGATTCGTCCGTTTCGTTGGAGAAAGTTCAAGTGACCCGTTCTAAGCCTGTGTATGATGCTGTTTCTTGTCAGAAATCTAATATATCAGAGCTTGCATTGTTGGATCTGTTTTCTGGTTGTGGTGGAATGTCTACTGGTTTGTGTCTTGGAGCAAAAGTTGCGGGCATAAATTAGTGACGGTATTCATTGATTTTATCTTTCAGTTCCTAATAATTTTTTAATAGCTCATATGAATGCTGTCTTCCTCCTAGGCTATATACATTGTTTGTGTATAACTTACTGGGTAATTCATTTTTCTGTAGAAATGGGCCCTTGACGTTGATGAACATGCATGTGAAAGCCTGAAGTTAAATCATCCTGAGACTCAAGTTAGTCTTTTTCTTTGTTGTACTATAATTGTTTATGCTCAGAAGTTGTTATGATTTGGTATTGTTATCATTGATTCAAAAGGTGTGATGCCCATGCTTCTTTCAACAGACAAGAAATGAAACTGCAGAAGATTTCCTCGACTTATTAAAGGCATGGGATGGGCTTTGCAAGAAATATTTAGTGAATGGCGATCTAAAAGCTTCTAAGGCTTTTACAGCAGCTGGAAAACATAAAATCAAAAGGCAATGATAAGATTGCCCCTGGTGAATTTGAGGTCGAGAGGTTGCTTGATGTTTGCTTTGGTGACCCCACTAATACTGGCAAGTGAGGACTGAAATTTCTGGTATGCATCAAATAGCTAATCTTTTGTTTTTTTTTTTTTTTTAAGTATCATATAGCTAATCGTTGAGTAACAATAACAACCTTAATCCTCCCCGCTCTTCTTAATCAATGGCCATAGTAACTCTGCTTACCGTTACCACTTGGATGTCCTCATAGACAGATATAAGTGCATCCAATTATGGCTATTGGATATAGCCGAGCCATCCACATTAAAATCAACTCAATGATCGAACTATTTAAAAACGTCCATCTCTAATCTTAAACTTCCCTGTTTTTGAGCTCAACCGAACCATCTTAAACAGTTGAAGCATGGAGCTGCACTATAAAAATCTTCAATCTTTGTTTCAACATGCCTATATAGTTGTTAAAAAAACAACTGATTTTGTATTGTTTATTGTCTTTATACTAGTCTAAATTTTTTCTTCCTCAAGGTGCATTGCTTACGATGAAATATAATCTTTTATTATTCACCTTTCTTCAGGTACGCTGGATGGGATATGGTTCAAGTGAAGATACATGGGAACCAGCCAAGGGGCTAAGGTATGCTATTTTCACATCTTCTGAAGTTGTTTTATAATGCTGTTGATTCTTTCTAATAAGTGTGTTTGTTAGAAAGTGTCAGGACCGGATTCAGGATTTTGTAATTAAGGGTCACAAAGGAAAAATCCTGCCACGTCCGGTTTCTATTCCACGAGAATCTTTTCTTTCCTTCTGATTAAAAAGGCTGGAGTTTCGATACATTTACTTACTATAAATAACATGTTCACTTGTTTTGAGGCGATTTTAATTTATCTCATAATTAATGACAGGGGGGTGTTGATGTTATATGTGGCGGTCCTCCATGCCAAGGGATTAGTGGCTATAACCGTTTCCGAAACGCTGATAACCCTATAGACGATGAAAGAAATCGACAAGTAATTGTATTCATGGATATTGTCAACTTTCTTAAACCCAGATATGTATTGATGGAAAATGTAGTCAATATTCTAAAGTTTGCCAAGGGCTGCCTGGCGAGATATGCTTTGAGTCGTTTGGTTCAGATGAATTACCAAGAACGACTTGGCATGATGGCTGCTGGTCATTATGGCCTCCCTCAGTTCAGATTACGCGTTTTCTTATGGAGAGCACAACACAACGAGGCAAGTTATAGTGCTATACTGCTATTTTCTCTTCTAAATTGATATGTTGACCATTTTTCAGCTAATCTCTTCTGTACAGATATTACCTCAATTCCTCTTCCCACACATGATGTTATCGTCCGGAATTGGGCTCCTGTTGAGTTTGAGGTTCTAATTCTTGTCCTTTTTGCTTCAGGTTCAATTATAACAAATATATACATTTGTTGCTAATTTATGTTCAATGTTGTAGCGCAATGTTGTTGCGTATGATGAAGGGCAATCAAGAGATCTAGAAAAAACCCTTTTTCTCAAGGATGCCATCTCCGATCTTCCGCTGGTTTCAAATGATGAAACTCGTGAAGAGATGTTTCTTAAAAAACCTCCTGAAACTGAGTTCCAAAAGTACATTAGAGCTAGTAAAAGTGGTATGCTATCTTTCAATGAAATACTAGACTTTGTTAACTTACTTTTGGAAACACAGTAGCATTCAACTGCACAAGTATATGAATAACTATTTCTCCATAATGATCGGTTGATTTATGGGCATCTGTACTTTGCATATCATGCTTCATTCTTAATATTTAGTTACATTGCCCCCGAAAAATAACCCATGTATTAGCCTCAGCTTATGATTTTTGATGATGCATATCTGTTATCTCCAGAAATGATGGGGACTACTTCTGAAATGAGAACTGAAGCAAAGTGGCAAGTACTTTTTGATCACAGGCCTTCCGTAATGTCTGAGCATGATTACTTAAGAGTTTGCCGTATCCCACAAAAAAAGGTGACTGGATCTACAAAAAAATTTTACATTTGGGTCCCTTCAAATTGATGGGTCATTCTATAGTTAATTTACTGTTTTTTTTTCTTTTTCCTTGACACTTTTACAGGGAGCAAATTTTAGGGACCTTCCGGGTGTGATTGTTGGAGGCGACAACGTTGCTCTCGAAGGGATCCAAAATCAGAAATTTTGCCATCTGGTAAGCCATTGGTAAGACTCTGACTTTGGATAGTCTTCACTTTAACATGATGCATATTCATTGTGATGTTCTCTCCGAACCTATATCTCACAAGAATTTTATGGTCAAGATGCGGTAGTTTAGTTTCATCATCCAATGACATTTGATCAATACACTCAACTCTCCTCTGCGTTTGTCTCCAGAGTATTACTAGACCTTTTTAATTGAAGGATGGAAAAACTTTCCACTGCTTTTGGTGCTATTTCTAACTATATGTCGTTCTCTTGATTCTTGAATTAGATACCCGACTATGCATTACACTTGGAGGATGGAAAAAGTTCCAAGTATGTATTAACTCAATAAGAACCTTAAACATTTATTTAGAATTTGTTAAACACGTCTAATCCGTTAATTGCTTTCATTCTCAGACCTTTTGGACGGGTTTGGTGGGATGAAACAGTGCCAACCGTGCTATGTGTACCAAATGTTCCCTGCCAGGTAGCCTCAGAATACATTTTCTCTTGTGTGAATGC